>NC_044255.1:7367615-7667615 GCF_003957555.1 Calypte anna | reverse complement strand
ACAAAAAAGTAAGGGCTTGTAATGAAAACTGCATATAGACAGATACTGGAAATAACTCCCCATTGCCACATTCTCCACATTGTCACTTCCTGCTGCATTGTGTCACACCTTATATTTTTTTAGATGCACAAATTGCAATACTTAAGACTCCTTTTTGGTCTCAGGCTGGTAACTGAGGCTCTGCAGGAGGGCCTGAAAGCACAAAAAATTCAGTGCAAGGGCCAAGGCTCACACCCAGCCTTGGGTCCTCTGGAGACCATCCCAAAGCCAGACTGCATTCAAGTCATCCTTAGGTTTTCCATACCCTGATGCAGACACTTTTTTTCCCTTCAATTCCATTATTTTCTGGAAAGTTTTTTTGTTTGATTGTTTTCCTTAGGTTGGTTTGTTCGTTTTCTTAGTAAATTAAAACCTCATTTAGCCCAATCTGGAAGACAAACAATTCTGGCAGACAACTCTTACATTGCACAGTGGAAGAACACAATAACATTCACTTAAATACCAACAGATACTAAAATATACTGCTTGGTATAGTAAATTACATTCTGTCACTGCAATAAAGATAACAATGTTATCTTATTTCTTAGAATTCTGTATTGCTACAGACACAAACTATATAGTGTAGGACTCTAGAAGCAAGAGTATCTCTGCCTTGCAGCAATTGCCACTCCTGATTGCTTTGTACCCAGAGTTAATCTGCAATCTAATCAACTAAATCTAGAAATGCAACTAATTCATGAAAAAATAGTCTTCCAAATTATGGAAAGACAGATTTGTTAGTATCCAAAATTTAAACTGAGAGGTGGGAGAAGTTTATTAACACAAACACAGTAAAAAGTAACAAGCCCTATTGTTGTAGCAGCTTCTGTCTTGATATGCTACCCTCATTTTGTTCACCCTCCCGGTAATACTGCAAACACTTAAAAGCTGGAAAGTTGCAGTCAGCAGGAGCACAAGTCCCAGCATACAGAATGGACACACAGCTCAGATAACTCATTAGTAAATGCCTGTGTGCAACTCACACGATGGATGTGGCTCTTACCTGGGAAGGTGAAAGAAGAGTCTGTCTCCTCAGGGCTCCGCAGACCTGAGCTATGCCGGTCCCAGCAGAGGTAACATGGGCCACCCAACCCTTCCTTCTGCTTCCTGCAGCTAAGAAAATTAAAGATTAAAGCCAAGTGGGGAAATGCATTTGCTAAGTTTATCCCACACAGGTATGATATGTTTTTTTTTATTATTCTGGCCTCTGGGACTGGTTTTCTTTTGTTTCACCTTTACATAAAGGCACGGGAGATTTCAAAGGGATTCAGCTGGTGACACCAGAAAGGAAGGCTGTAGAACTACCTTGAACCACCAATGGCTGAATACATTTGAAAGAAGAACAACAAAATACAGCCAGTTCTGTCTCGGGCAGAAGTAGAGTTTACTTTTAGACTATTACACCAACTTAAAAAGGCTAATAAAATTCACTATATTCTGTCTTACTATATTACTATACAGCCCACAGAGAGAGAAACATCTTAACAAATCCTGGAATACCAGGAAATTCGAATCCAGACTCAGGTTTGTCTCCTTTTGCCCAGTGAAAAGCAGCAAATGAAGTGCAAAGAACTATGGTCCTCTGCAGCTGAGGGTGTTCTGGACTTCCCACCAGGGCACCAGCCTCAGGTGTTTGAGAATCAACCCCTACTCATCGCCCCAGCCTGTACCCCACAGAAACCATTGCACCCATTGCTGCAAATCCATCAGTTATGCCACAGCACCTGCTCCTCCTGGTTAATACACTGCTGAAAACAGTTCTGGGTTGTTTTCTTGTGGTGTTTTTTGTTTTTTTGTTTTTTTTTTTTTTTTAATAGGTGTAAACACTTATCCTGGTAGTAACATCAGAAGCATAAAGGCCTGCCATCTAACAGCTATTTTATAGAGCCTCATAACATTAGACCTCCTGCACAGTATTCTTCAGCTAAAAAGCCTTTTTTTTTAGCAAGTGTTTTCCTATTTTCATATGTCTACTAAGGTCAAAGAGTGTTCATGTCCTGCCACAGCAGCTTTTTGTTTGCAACTACTAGATAAAATCCAGTCAGAAATACTGTAGAAACCCTATCACCACCACTCCCCACCCCCTATTGCACATGGCAACCTGAGGGACAGCAGATTTTTTCAGTAGTTCTCAGTTTCTACCCAGTTTTACACTTCTTTTCCACCTAGGGAGCCTGGAAGAAGTTGTTTGTTGCTCCTCCACAGCCCCCAAGAAAAAGGAGCTGATGAGCTCCTTTACCTTTCTCAATAGACTGTATATATTATTTCTCAAGGTCCTAACAGCTTCAGAGCAGGTAAACATTGGAATTAACATCAGCAAATATTATTCTCCTTGAAGTCATCTATTTGTCATTTTGTCAGAAGCATGCCACTCATTTCACCATGTTGAGTTGGAGGCCTGTAAGGCATTAGGTTCTTTCCACCCTTGCTAGACAGACAAACTACTTTTTTTCCCTGCTCCAAATTCAGGACAGCTGGTAAGTGGACTAAAATTTGATGCTTTTCAGTAGTCTACTTCCCTCTTCCAAGAAGTTTATATTTGTAGTCACTGGGCCAGTAGCTCTTGGTTATAGGTTTTTTCATTATCTTATTTGAAATTCAAGCTCTGGATCTTTTCCTTTACATTAAGTCATGTCAAAGCAAACTCAACAGCACCCAAGTACAAGCTGAGCAGGAGAAAATGCGGGTTAGCAAAGCTGCCAAATCTAACCACAGGACAGCAGTGACTCCTAGGGGCTACCGAGGCAGGAGAAGCTCTGACAGACTGCTCCTCTACAGTCCTGCAGTGTAAAGCAAGCTGTCATCTTGAGTGCTGACAGAAGGCACATCACCAAGGATGATGTGCGCATGAATACCTGAAGCCACATTTAACTTCTACTCTACATTTACAGTTGTAGAAAACTGTCACAAGCAGAAGTAACTGTGAAACATTACCTGGTAATTTATTGCCATCAGCAGCACTTTGGTTCTCCCCATTTTATGTATCACCAAAACTTGCATCCAAATGCTAGCACAGTACCCACTCTACTGAGCTGCACAGATATTCTGTGTAGTTCTGTTAACTGCTTCATTGATCCATCTCTCCTCTGCATGTTTAGCTAAGCAAGGAAAGAAGGTGCCATTAGGACAATAGTGTTTCAGACATCAAACACAGAGAGCTGCTCGTGTATTCAGGAAAACTTCAAAAGTATCTGGATGATGCACTGAACTAGCATGTTTTCAAATGCATGTCTCAGCAACTGAGTTCACAGCACTACAATTCTACCCTTGAAGGCAATTCATCTGTGTGGAGAACTGTTTTGTTCAGAAACACCTTGATTTTGCACCTCCCAGAAATGTCTGTGTCCCTCCTGACCAAATTAGAGTTTGCACTAGATCCTTCCTGTTTTAAAACCCATAAAACTCTCAAAACAGTCATGGAAAAAGACCTGATGAGGGTCTTGTGACCAGAGTACCTCCTAAACTTGCAGGTGGTCCAAAGCTGCACTCCACACCCACTGAACTACAGCACTGCTCCAAGTGAGAAAACAGCAATCTTCAAGCCTCCCCGCCTTCTTCATTCAAGAGGATAAAACATCAACAGGAAGGTTTGCCAGCTTGACAAGTTTTGTCAATCTTACCAAGACATGATACTTCACACCACAACAAAACACTAACAATCACTGTACAAAGCAAATTCAAGGGGTGTAACTGTAATTCTCTACCTGTAAGCTACCAGTATAAAGCCACAGAAGGCTGCAAAAGAAAAGGTTTCATAGCCAACATTAAAGAAAGCAAAAAGAACAACGTGCCTTTTGGTGGTTTTGACCAGAGAACCTACCTGCATATGCTTTTCCAGGCAGTAAATCTGTACATATTTTCAGTACTATACAATATAAATACCCAATCTTCCATTTGATCAACTAACCTTACAGGTCAGACAAGCTGGCAGCAATTTTACTTCAGGACAGCAAGCCACAACTAACTTCATAGCTTGCAAGTTCTTCAGTTTGAAATAGCAGGTCACACACTACTGCTATTACATGTATGTTTGCTTCTTACTTGGAGCAGAAGGCTCAAAGAACAAAAAGGCAACTAAAAATATATCTGTTTTATTTACCAGTTTTCTAAAAAGCAAAGTCATAAAAATTAGTCACAAGTGGCAAAACCAAAATATATTGCACAGTGTACAGAAAACATTGTTGACATGTTGACAAAGTGTCATCACAAATAAGTCATCTGACAACAGTTTGGAAAAATTACAGATTCAGAATCTTATCTATAAATGGAGGCATGTAGATTTAAAGTTACAGGAAAATATTGTAATACCACCCTGTAAATGCAAACACTTTAAGGATGCAAGATTAAGTCCATAAGTAAGCACATCCACAAAATGCTCTAAATATACTTCTCTCTTCCTTTCACTAAGTTATGGTTACAAGATGGTCATCAAAAAAAGGAAAAAGAAATGCAAATAAAAAAACTGGGAAAAAAAAAGCATGCTAAAGCAAAGAAGTTCAAAGTGGTTGAGAAGTCCCTGAAAATAACTTGTATAATTATGATGCACTCCTTATATAAAGCTTTTATTTTTCCCAAAGCCTGGTCCAATTAAAACTGTGTTTAGATGTAAAAATGGAATATATGTAATATGCTGGTATAGCTGCATTGCTCCATTTATGATAAACACATTTAATAATATCAGACTTGAACACCAACACTTTAAAGTTTCTCATTCAATTTATATTTACATATAAGTTTGACCTTGCTAAACTATTAAAAATAGGAACCAGATCTTGCCAGGTAGTGCTTCACACTACATTTAAGTTACTTATTTTTTAAATTGTGATTCTACTTGTCTCACAAGTTCACACATTTTGCTGGCTGCAGAACCTGTCTCCAATGCAGATTTCCTCATGACACTGTCACATTATCAATTACACAAATTATTTCTCCCACTAAGCAAACACCAGTCACTTCTGCATGTTTTTGGTTGTGTCAGATTAAACTTCATATCCTCTTTGTATGCCAAGAGGAATATTTTTATAGAATGAAAATATAATTAAAAAACAAAAAATTACATTTTAAGTGAACACAAATGTTATCCTAATAAAAAAGGAAATTTCCATGAAAAATGTAAAGACAATTAATTGAATTACTCCATGTTTTTCACCCCAAGCTGACATCCAGCATTACTGCAACTAAATGTCCTTTAGTTAACCAATATATTAAAATTACTCTTTTGTGTTCTCCTCCCACATCCAACATGTATGAACAGCACAAGAACATAAAGTACAAATATTCAAGTCAATACAATCTCAGAGGCATTGAAATCAAACCCGTGACAGCAGATTCCAGCCATGCTAAATTTTAGATTATGCAACTCAGAGTGAAAGTCAGCATTATTCTCAAAATCACATTTTTATAAGAACTATCTTCAAATGAGAAGAAACCTCCAATCCTCTCTTGCCACATAGATGTTTGATGTTTGTTTAACCACACAGGGAAAACCGACAGCCAACCTCCAGACAGATTAAATTGGAAACAAAGGTTAAAGTTATACCAAACTTTATCTAACAGTCACTGGAGCATTCACTGGAGCATACACAGTCATCCTCTGTGGTCTTAGTTTTTAAAATCTTTATGCCTTAAGGTTTCTTGTGTGTAAATTCTCAAAAACGATGCTTCAAGGTAATAAACAGTTCATAGTATTGAGCATCCATTCAAATAAAAGGCTACAAAGTTGTCAGCACTCATCTATACTTTCTTACACATTCATGTAAGTATTTTAACCCAAAAAACATTTTACAAAATCAGTTCAGCATTTCTGAGACAAAAACAGTTCTGATATTCAAAACTATAGTAAAACCGGATGGCATCAACTGGTATGAGAAGGACAAGTGTGAACTGATTTGCTTGAAGATTATTTCTTCTACTGCTGGACCACTTCAAATATTAAGAACAATGCTGAAGAGCCACTATGCAAAATTGCCAGAACAATTTATAACACTGAATCATTACCAAAAGATTTGAAGAACCGTATGTTTGTAAGGGGAATCTCAGTACCCATTAGCCTACTCTACAAAAAACAGTAGGCATCAGTGAAAGTTTCCATACTTTATAAAGAAATAACTGAGGCATAAGTGCAAAATATGAGTCTCTTTTTTAAAGAAAAGCTATACCATCTTCAACAATGTCCTTACTGGGAAGAGATTGCCACCATTTAAAAAGAGATTCATTCACAAATGACTCTTCTAGAGCAAGAAAAACATTTGTTTTTATGAAGTGGATTCATCTTGCTGGATACAAGATTAAAACCTTTATGGATCACCACTGTAGTTTTGAAGCAGCTTTGAAAACATCAGGCTCAAAGGCTATGTTTGTTCTTCACTGACATGGCTCAGGGAAACCAAGTTGTTTTCCCCACTGTCTTCTATCATTTCATTAAGGTCCATTTCATGGATTTCTTCATGATACGATGCATAAAAATTGCTCTGTATATTGTCCTCACAAAAAATACATTCCTAAAAGGAAGAATTATAGAAACACTTGTTAAGTCAAAGAAAAAAGCTTCTCTAAACTACAGCACATTTCCACAGGACCCCAACTCCAAGGGAATCTTCCCATCTGTGCTTCAACTGCCAGAATACTTTCCACTCCCCAACTTTACCCCAATCATTTTATAACATGCAGTAAATCAATACAACTACTTGAGCACACTACGGGAAGCACTTATGTTATAGATCATTTATAATGCTGACATGTTCTTCCAAGAACATGTTCACATGTTCTTCCAATCACCTTTTCCTCCATTTGATTGCTAACCCTGCAGAACTACACGGGTGTCAGTTGTTATGCTTAAGAGGCTGAAGCAATTCTATGCTTACACAAGTTCAGTGGTACAGTTTGAATGTTGCAGCAGCATTTACATCAGGATTAGGATTCCACTGCAATTCTGTTAACACTGACTTTGGAAACACTCCCATGCAAAGAAAGCCTCTGCATTTGGTAACTTCTGTGCAAGAAAGCCACAAATGACAGAAAGCTTAGGGAAAAGATAATGCAATTGGGTATTTGTGCATAAGGAAAATACACAGACAACAAATGAAATGGCAAGGATGTCTCCTTTTGGTTTGGGTTTATTATTGCTTTACAAGCCATTAATACATTAACAGAATCAAGGTGAGAAAGGATCCTGCATGAGAGGTCTGATAGAAATAAGGAATAGTGTAGTGCCACTAATTTTGTGCTTTCTAGAAAGCAATGGGTATTAATTTCTGCACACAAAATAGAAATTTAAAGAAGTTTCTGACTGTAGTGCTAAAGGATTTCGGACAGATGGACAGAAATTTAGAAATAGGAAGGAAATTTCCCATACTCCATTGACCACTAATTTAATATTCCCATTAAAAAGCAAATTCACAGTAAATTAAATCAGGACAGAAACCACCGCATAGAAGTTGGAATTATTTTCCTCTGCATAACTGAGTAAATTTTCATAGCAATAGCAATGGAAAAGTAACATAGGCAGCTGATGACTTAAGCACTCGTACATGCAAAAGTACCTAACTCATTTAAACTTACAGAATTAGCGACAGTTTTTGGCAGTCCACCTTGCTGGATCCATGGATGAACTTCAATAAGCTCTCTTTTTTGTTCTTCTGTAAACTTTGGCTGTAGTTTTTGCATTTGCTTTAATTTTTGCTTATCTTCTTTTAAAACTGTTTCCAAATCTCTAAAAGAAAATGTATATAGAAGTTGAGCTTCAAGAGTTTCTGGGATTTATATAAAGTTATATAGTCAAACACTAAGATTTTTAAAGGCTATTTTTGTTCTGTAATGTTAAGCTTATCAATCTTATACTGAAAGAAAATCAAGTGTGGTTATTTCAGCAGCTCTGCATTTGCAGTGACTTAAATGCATCTCTAACTGGCTCAATGTCTTTGCAAATGCCATCAGTGAAAAATTTTGTTGGAGTAATTCAGGCAGCACCAGTGAAATCACCAAGATCTCTGCTTTCCCTCTGCTGCAGCAAGTTCCAAGCTCTCCAAAGGGAGGACAAATCAAAACAGTCACTAGATGTACATTTAAGATACTAGAGAAGAAGATGGATATGTTTAGAGTCACCAAAAATAGATTAAACTTCAGGACTGATTTAGAAAATACTCCTCTATTTCAGCAGCCAAAGTTCTCTCTTCCCCCCAGTACCCATGATTATTTAGAAACTTAAAAAACCTGCACCACACCAGATATTTAAAAGCTGGATATCTCTATAAAAGATGACAATAGAAAGCAAATTCCAAGAAACTCAGCACTATCTCTGTTCATTACAGCATACCTAAGGGCAAGTTGGCTTCACCCTTCTCTTTCTCAGCATCACACTGACAATGAGCTTAATTCCTTTCATCACAATATCCTGTTTTACACTACATATTCCCTTTGTCAGGCTTTGCTACTCTCACAGTCTACTGTAATTTCCATCTACAGTTGTCAACCCTTCAGGCTACAAAAAAACTGAGATATGCCAAGATATTTTTAAATCTAGAGAGAAATTCTGAAGTTGTTATTAGGCGTTTTCTGTTTTTTCACCATCATTCCTGCACTTCCGTATTTTGGAACTTTGCTTTCCTTCCCTTTCAAAAGACTTGCCTTTACTGAAGCTTCCTATTCCTATCAAGATATTCTCTGCTTTCAAAAAATGTGAAAAACACCAAAAAAACCATGAAAAAAAAATCAGCCAAGTCACTCCCCCTATATTTGATCTTTGCTATTGAGGTAGGGAATAATTTAAAATAAAATTATTCTATTGTTTTTTATTATTTTTATTAATTATTTTATTTTTCTATTAAAAACCTCAAGATTTTTAGCTTCTACTTTCTTTTCCTATTTGAATGGGAATTTATGGAGTCAAAGATGTGAAGTTAAAAACCTCACAAATGCAGAAAACAGCATGCCACTGAATGTGCCATCTCAAGGACAACATCCAGATCTTCTACGTACAGACCATCATTAGATCCTAAGACGCTTCCCAGAATCTCTACTCAGACTGCAAGGACTTCTAGGCCAATAGGTACAAATCACTTACTATAAAACAACTTCAAAAAAAACCCAACCCAATTAATTTAAACTCCAGTAAAAGATCTAAAAATAAAGGTAAGCCTAATCAACTAATTTTCACATTTTGACAACTTCTTGTCTAGTATATAAAAGATAAAGGAAACAAGAATTCTTGGCACAGACAAACATTAAAACCAGTTTGCTTCTATTGAGACAGATATGTATTTTTACATCTATACACCCTGCTCCCCCCCAGCATATATGCAGTTGACAAAGGACTACAACACTGGAGTTACCTCGAAGGGATCTGGTAAGTCATCATAACAGTGTCATCTGTGTTTGCCATCAACAGCCATATAGGATCCTGAAGCACATATTTAATGAAGTGCTCACTTTCTTCCATTTCTGCCTTCATTTTGGTTTTATGATGATTTTCTGAGGAATCAATACTCCCAAAGTATTTGCTGGTGTGACTAGTTTCACTACTACCTTTAAAAAGAAATTTAATATGTCATTATAAGTTGTCAAATGTATAGATTATCTGAATGAACTTGAAAATAAGAGAAGATTAGAGAGAACTGAAAGTATAAATATAACCACTATCTTATTGTTTAAGCAGAGGTAACTTCCACCCCTAAGTAATTGCAGCAATATTTTTAGAACTCAAGTTCTCAAGCTAAGTCTCCATTAAATGGCCACAGAATCATTAGCCTACTTCAATTAAAAATGAAACATGAAGGAGTAGAGTATTTTCATTATTCTGTCATACCTGTGTAACATCCTGGTGGCTATTTTACACAATCAAGCACAAAACCTTTACTTTTATGTAAAAAAAATACATAAAGAATGAACTATGCAATTGCAATTAAAGAGAAGGCTTCTACATAAACCACTTCATGTTCAAGTGGTGTTGGGAATCTCCCATTCTCCAACTCTTTTCAGATGTTATGAGTACTCCCTGCCAATGATACCTGTCCTGCTTCCTGACATGCCACAGCCATTGGATCCTGACCCCAGAGACTCTGCAGCTGCAGATACACCACTCCCTGAAGAAGCTGAACCTGTGCCTGAACATGCATCTTCTTGAAGTAAAATGTCAAGCAGGACACTAGACATGGAGAGGGCATCGCTGTTTTGAGCATCCATTGGAGACTCAGCCTAGTGATAAGAAGGGGAGGAAATATTTTAATACCAAGTAAAAACCAAAACAGACTATTTCATTACTTATCATTACTCATCCATTTCAATTTATATTATAGTATGTTTACACAGTTACTCAAAGACAATCACCAATAACTTACACCAAATGAAGAAAAATTAAGTGGACTGCTAGGCAAACAAGCAGCTACCAAACAAGCCCTTCAAGTAAGACTGAGATCTGAATTCTGTTTCTCTTTACAAAAAAGAAATATAATTTAGAGAGAAAGCAAGGAAGGTATTTGCTATTAAGTTTGACAGCCCCTACTGTCCTGGACAGGTCAAGATCTACCCAAGCCACCTAAAGCATGCTTGCAGTTGCTCCTATGCAACTATGATCTACCTCAAAAAAGATTTGCATCAACAGTCCATCACTGTCACTAGTCTCCATATATGATGAGAAGGAAGAAGGTGCTCTCAGATGCAAGCTCCCTAAGCAAGACTTTCATGCTTTTGAAGGAAAAAGCACTAACTCCATTGATTTTTAACAAAGCAAAACTAACTGCAAGTCAGTGTGAACATAAAATAATAAAAACTGACAGAACTTAGCAAAATACATAATGGAAAGAACTTTATCTTTCACACATTACTGAAAAAATGGCTGTCTTGTCTTCATTTACCAGCATGTGATGAGGAAACTGCAGAAAGTTGTATTTTTCAGGTTTCAAAAGAATAGGAACTAAGAGTTCAAGAAAATAAGTAAGAATTTCCAACAAAACTGTCACTATTAAGTTCTGTTATCAAGCTTCTTTGAACCCAGAGGAATCTGAAAGCATGCTGCATGTTACAGGTTGCTACAGATGCACACTTTTACCCCAGCACAACTCAGAAGTTCTCAGAGATAAGATTTCAGAGATGTTGCATAATGCAAGAAATTTAGTCCAAATGTGGCACTGGATGCATACATCCCCCAAAATTTCTCTGTAAGTGGCAACTGCAGAACTATATATGATGGAGAAATTTTTTGAACAAAACCCCAAATGTGTTCGCTCTCAAGATGGAGATAATAAGCATGTAGTAACAAAGTGAAAAGCTTTTGCTCTGTATTAATCAAGCTTGGAAGTTTCTCTAGAAAATCTAGAGAAAACAAAATCCATTTCTTCTCCCTCCATTCATCTTCCTTAAGGATCAATAAAGAATATTAGATATAATAAATCATTTGGGAACTAAACACAGAGACAAGTTTAATAAGGAGATTAGTATGGGCATTAAGCATTTTCAGGATTTTTTCCTTCCTCCTCTTTAATAGTATCTAATGTAGATACATTCTTGTGACTGATGGCACAAAGGAAGTCAAACCAGTTGCTAGCATCAACACTAACAAAGATTTCACTGATTACTTACAGTAGACATGCCTCAAAGTCACCCCTGTCAATGCCTTTCATTTTATCAGCAGTGAACCCAAGTTCTACTTTGTAACTTCACCAGCAGATGCAAAGACCAGTTACAAACCACAGCACAAGAAAAACAAAAGGAAGAAGCCAGTTTAAAAGGCTTAAGGTTGCAACTCCAGCCTGTCAGTGATTTCTCATTTCCAAAGTTCTGTATGATGCCTTTAGAAAATCACTAATATTAGTATACATACACATTTCTCTCATAGAAACCTTTATGGATATATTCATCTGAAGTTTCTGTAAGGATTTTGTTAAACTGATTCATTTAATTTGAATGAGCCTGGAAATAAAAAGAAAACAAAAAACCCCACCCTGAAGTTACACAATAACTCAGCATAGTTTTAAAGCACCAAATAAAGTTATGGTCTGCAAATAATAATTCATGATTCTTTTACTTTGGTTGCTTGTTTGCAAACAGAGATGTGATGTGATGTGATTTTAAGTCAGCTTCTTTCAGACTACAGATTGTTTCCCCCTCCAAACAAATTAACTAGCCTGAAGCTTATTTGATAAAGATATCTTTCTTACTTGAATCTTACTTTAAATCTATTTCAGTGCCTTTCAATGGGCTTATCTCCATTTGTATTTTTCACAAAAAGTGAGAAAAAACTTTTAGGCTGTGTTTTCAAGCTTCCTAGCCTAACACTCAAAGAATAACAAACTGTTTTTAATTTTTAATTTTTTTTTAAAGATTATTCTGATGATTATATTTCATGTTTTATTCAGTCTGCTGAATCTTGAATTTAGTTACTGCAATTGTGAGTCCACCTCCTGGCACTATATTGACTGATTACTATCCATCATTAAAATTTGGCTCTATAAGTGAAAGGATTAAAAACCACATAGCAGAGACAGGGAAATAGGGAAGAGGGGGAAAAAAAAGTGATTAGGCATCTCTACACATTAACAACTTCAAATAAGTTAAGGATGGTTAAGACTTTAAAAAAGAAAACAGAACCCATAAGCATACTTACTGGACAGGATCCTTTTCCAGTACAGTTACCAGTTGTCATGATTTGGCCTATGCCTCCTTCCTCACTTAAAGCTCCATGTAAACCTGCAGGAGGTCCACTTTCAGCAGTTTTTGTAGTTTCTTCTAACTGCAGAAGATTCAGAGGAGAACTGCACCTTGACTGAAACAAAGGTGGTGAAGCCTGGTCTTGAGGACTCACTGACTGTGGAGTGCACGAACGGGATGGCTCATTTCGTGGCTCTGCCACAAGAACCTTTTCACTCTCTGCTGGTGGGTTATAATGGAATGGCTGTGCTGGTAAAAACGCTTGCTGTGGGAAAGGGCTGGGTGGAGCAAATGAGGGCTGTGTTGGAAATACTGTCTGTGATGGGAAAGCAGAATGGGCAGGGAAGCTGGGTTGGCTGTGGTAAAGTGTCTGAGGTAAGTTACTGTTCATTTCTGGGTAGACATAATTGGGGAACACAAGAGCTACGACGGGTGTCATAAGGGGTGCAGGGAACTGGGATGGTTGCACAGGGCAAGTATTTCCAGAGTCTGGCAACTGATTAAAACCAGAAAGTGAAGTCTCAGGAGCTGGTGGCATTGTTCCTGCCGCTGGAAAAACAGGGAGTGGATATGCAGGCATAACGGTGGGAAAAGACATTGCTGAATAGCTCGCTTGTGAAGTGTCTGATGGTGACCAAGCAGTGGTATTTAAACCTTGAAGGGGGAACCGATGAGGGAATTTAGTTCCAGAAGTTGTACTGTCTGAAGAGTCCTGTGGTTTAATGCGCTTTGATTTCCTGTTCTTTGCACTTTTCTTCCAAGGCTGATCCACTCCAGAAGTGCCACTTCTTTGTCCACGGCCACCTGAAAGAAAAAATCATGAAGGATCCTACTTGGAATACGATGGCATCCCTTCCACATGGTCATCCCTAGATGCTCAAAACAGCAGCTCTGGACTTGGCCTATCTAAAGGGAAGCATTTGAGAAGAGGTCAGGTTCACTTTTACCTCCAGCACAGGAGCTGAGCTAACTGGGCAATGAAAGCCACACTGACACCATGGAAGAAGAGGGAGAAGCAGTGGATCAATTGATCAGATGTATGTCACCCAAAGGGCACAAGGCTGCAAAACAGTGGCTCCTAGAGGTGCAAATGTCTAATTACTCCAGTGATTGAAATGAAAGCAGAATGGGACATGAAAGAAGGCATTTCTAGAGAGTTAAGGTCACACAGGTTTGTAGCTCAAAAGGTGAAGAAAAAAAAGCAGGAGAGAAAGGACAAAAATTCCTGAGAGAAAAAAGAATATTGCCTTTACAGCCTTACAAGTCTGCAACTTTTCTCTAGGCAAAGGCTGCCAAGTTCATCTGATTAGACATGATGAAATTTGTAACATACCCTCTAGCACTGAAAGCTGCTCAAAATTTTAGTTTGCCTAAAGCTAATTTAGATAGGCTGAAAGTTTATCGAGTATAAAGGACACAAGGGGACTAAAAGGTTCCAGAACAGGTTTCCTAAATCAAGAACCTGCATAACTATTTAAATAAAAAACGAAAGATGTGTATCTTCAAAAAATGTCAGCAATGTCTGACTTCTGTTCCATGGCAAGACTGAAATGGAAATCAAGTCAGATCAGTATCAAGCACTTCTGAAAATGCCACTGTAGTTTCTAGTAATAATAAATAATACAATCTCTACAACAGCTAGCCTGTGCCATTTCCATCCCACTGATCACATTATTAACTTCAAGGCTACCAAACAATTATCAGATTGCTTCACTGACTACACAATAGTGGAACTGGAGAATTTGGAAGAAAAGAAAGGGAGTGAAACAAAACAAACCCACAAGCCTGAAAAAAATACAAATGGAAAGACAGAGGGAAAAGAAAAGCAAGGGAATACAAGAATAAATACAGCAAAACTATGATTTTGTCCTTTGAAAGCAGATGCACAACAGTGTAGTGAACAGATAACAATCAAAGTATGAGATAGTAAATGTCAGTTATTTCATTAAAGCTATATTCCATGCTCAATCTTCCAGCAAGACTTAACAGAAAGAATCTTTCTGTGGATTTTAAAAATAGCACACAACTGTCACTACACACAGTGGCCCCACAATAGAGCTAAAAATGGAAATGCCCTCTCAAAAGGATTTGCTTTCTACATAAATACAAATTTTAGCTTGAAAAATATTGCCATACCACGTTCACCAGGCCGTCCTTTGGGTTTATCTTGCAAGTAGTAATTGCAGTGTGGCTGAAAAATATTAAATTTCTTGATTTCTTTAAACTTATTCAAAAAGCTCTGCTCCTCTTTTTGTGTATGCACTGCAAGGACTTCCTTTGTAAGACCCAGCTTTTTAAAAGGCTCCTTTTCTTGATTTACATGCGCAGAGCTGGATGGAGGAGTGAGAAGTTGGCCATCTAAGAGTTCTGCTCCACTCGGACCATCTTCTATCATTTCTGCAGAAACAGGAGGAAAAGATAAACCAAGATGAGCTACATCAAGCTCTGTATATGTATTTTTAAGATATTGCAATTCTGTAATAATTTTGCTGCAAGTTGAAAATACAAATTCTATTTTCATAAAATTATTTTAACTGTAAGAAAATGTAAGTCACTAGCTGTTTACATGTCTGAAGTTTAAAGTTGCTAGCAACTGCCATTCTGGACAAAATTTACCAACATCATACCTAATTCAGGTTGTGTTTTTTTGTCTCCAACATGAACTATGGTGCTACTGTAGCTGCACTGACTTGTGAGAGACACAACACTTTCAGGCTTGCCAGGTAGAGCCAAAGATGTTAAGTGAGCACCAACCACTGGAGGACCATTTGGTTTACCAGATGACTTCAACACAGCAGGATCTATTAAAAGAAAGAAAAGAAAGTTGTAGTTTAGAGAACATAGACAAAAGCAAATGCAAGTTATATGTTGCTAGGGTTTAAAACCCTAAGAGAAGCTAAACTGTGCTTGACAACACACAGAATTAACATTTTACCTTACTTTATGCATTCCTCCAAGAATGCTTTAGGACAGAATAGCTTCTGAACAACCAGATCCAATCCTTTACTTTCACATACAGCCAAACCAAATGTTTTCAATGAAGAGCTTTTTGCTCTTTACTGGTCTTAACTCTTCTTTCAAGGCACAATTTTGGAAGAAAGTCTCTAGCCTCTTCCAGTCTAAGATAAAGCCCTGCCCAGCTCCAATACTGTTGTATACTAATCTCCATCATTAACTGTTTAACATAACAGCTTTGCCCTGAGTGCCCACCAACCTGAATTCTCTCACCTGGAAGCTATACACAATAATCCAGCAGAGGTCATACCTGTGTCTCATAAAACAGCATTACAATGTTCCTTCTCTAGTAGGAATACTTAATGTAACACATATTTAAGACCTAAAGTTTGCCTTTTTCCTGACTAAGAGTATGGTGGTAGCTTAATTGTTCTCTGTCATCAGTGCACCCAAGAGCACACCTTCCCCTGTCAACTGGAACTACATGGACTCTAAAAAGCAGGATAAATTGTGTTCCTAACTGTATGATGTTAGTCCCACCATTTTTCTCTCTAGTTCTCAAGGCATTCCAATTCCTTCCACAGGACTCTTCACTCCTATGTATACAGATACAATCCAGTTTGATTCTAAAACCTGCATTAGAACTTCTTTTTGAAGCTCATCAAAAGCAAATACAGACAAGCTCTCCCCCAAGACCAAATTTGGAGAAACTCCACAAGACCCTTCCCCTTCAGCCTCATAATGGCAAGGTCAAACCAGCAAGAACCTCATTTACATAAAGTTCTTGACCAGTTTTACAATACTTTTACTAACTAAACTGTTAGATTCTTCACTTTAGCTCCCCACCCAGAGAGGGACCATATCAAGCACTACACCCAAGACCTAGCAATATAAGGTAATGTTTTTTGCTTCAGACTTCTTGGGTAACTATCCTCAGTAATCACTTATTTTCATGGCTAGACATTCCCTTCAATTGGGTTCCTGTGCCACACACAACACTGAGGGCAGTCTGACAATGCATTTTACCCTCTTGTTCCCCCACATCCCCCTTTTTTTTAATGTCCACAAAGAAGAAAAGATGTGATATGCATATTTTTTGTTGCAACTAATTAACTGCCAGGTTCTTCAGCTGATTGTTGCTACAAGTTCCAACAGTTAAACCAACTTCTTAAATTTTACAATTACTCAAAACCTAAAACTCAAAATCCTGCTGTATTTTGTACAGTACAAATAAGCTTATTGCATCTACAATCAAGGTATTCCATCATCTACTCAGTATTTTGACTGGAGGGAAGATATTAAAAGTTACATCACCAAACATCTACAACTGAGAAAACAGTTATGAGCTCATGCCTAGGCTACACTTTTACTCTGCAAAGGTGTAAATCCAGCTGGCTGCTAGCAAAAATGTATCAATCAAAAGCTGTGACGTAGAGATACCTGCCAAGGGCTGTATAGCATTATCAGGTGGTTTTTGTTCATGAACTCCAGAATTCAGAGACGAACTTGAAGGTTCACATTTTCTTTTTGCTGTAGCAGGCACATTACAGCTTTCTAAGTACCTAAAATACAATTTTTAACGTTAGATATGCAAGTCTCAAATCTAGAGGTAAAGCATGATTTACACACTTTTTGCTTACCTGATAACACTGTCCAAACAGCTGATCTGTTGGTAAGAATATACAGACTGTTCTTTCCAAGTCAACTCTTCTGTAGTAACATTTTTAGGAGAAGCTGTTGATGTAGTATCCTTTGCCACTGTATCTTTCACCTGACCACTAGGGCCACTTTGTTTTTCTGTGAAGAGAAAAAGCTATTATGCAACTACAGCATTAAATTGTTGCAAATTCCTCTAAGTGCAACAGTAAATGTTTTCATTTATGCATATTTCTTTGCACTTAATGAGTAAAAACGGTAAAGCAAGCAAAATATTTGCACACTACTAGATAGTGATGCAAATATTTTTGTCATTATGCATTCTTGGAGATGTGAAATTTAATTAGGTTGATGCATATGGATCCAAAGGGAACAGTTATTATGGCTGTAAGAAAATACATATTATTATTAGAGGTAAAACCCACTCAGTCGGAGTACAGCTCTAGCACTCACAGATTATAACAATTTCTTAGAAGAATAACCTATTAATGTATGTAGAATTTAAACCTCATTAGTAAGATTTCCCTTTATCAACTTAGAAATTCCTGAGGTTACAATGAAAACAGGAAAAAACAACATCCAAAACATTTTCAGCCTAATAACAGAAAAGATGATGTCTGACTTGTATGAAAACATAAGCTACAATTAAGGTACTTAAAAACAACAGCTTCAGGACACGCCTTAATTTTACACCATTATCAATTCAAACATAGTTGAACATGGTATTTCCCTGAACACTACAGAGAGACACAAGGCAATTTAATTTTAATAGGAAAGAATGTTGTCTTAATGCATTGATCAGAACTCAACTAGAAAAAAAACCCAAAACAAACTACTGTCATATTACACAAGGCACCAGAGCTATACACTAATAATTAACTTGCTAATGCCTTACCTGCAACAAAAGGTTCTCTCTTACATTCCATTTTTGCTTTATTGTCAGTGAAAATACACTGTCCTATAGTTTTGACCTTACGGGCATCTTGACAAACCTCCTGCAAGCAGGCCATTAAAAACAGTTACTAGAAAATTCCAACAGAAAGCATCATGCATAGTGACTCCTCAGTAAATTAAATGTAACAGTTTCTCTCTACCTTACAATTAATTTCATCATGGGAGAAATCCTGACGTATACAATTTTATTGTACAAGCAGCAGAATTTTGGAATTAGAAAGACAAGACATCTAAAATATTTTTTTTGTACACAACTACTCTGTTTTAATATAGCTGAATGACTTGGATAGGAAAATATAAAGATGTGCTACAAGGAAGACTTCAGAAAAAAACAGTATCTCACTTGACAAAAGAAAGTATTGCTGCTAAGACCAAGCATATTTTCTGCCAGAAGCCTAACCAAGCACTGACAGGATGCTATAGATACACACTGTAGCAGTCTTAATCATCTGTGGGAAAACTTCGACTTTCAGATTTAAACATAACTTGGTGAGCTACTTAAAATTTGAGAAGAATGGCAGAAAAGCCAAAATTACTAGAGATGTTAAAAGGTGTAGCTCCTTTGACTACATCCACATTCAATACTTTGCTGTCTGTCTGATTTACTTCGCCTATGGAACAGTTCTGTTAAACAACGGCACAAGTTTAGCACCACTATTTTGTTCAGACTGATGAACTAAGAGTTACATCTCACTATCAACAAGATGCAGCAGTGACCCCATCCACAGCAAACTTATGTTTCAAGCTCAGAAAACACACCACAGTGTGTTTCTACAGCACAAAAATTGACCAAGACCAAGCAATTAATCATTTACACAGGTATTACTGAATTTCTTTTCTTAGTATCATTTGGGAAAACAGTATTTAGATAGACTTTCCTCTCAACAAAAATGCTTTTGAATAACCAAGTGTTCTTCTAGAGACTTAGGATATACCATAATGGACATTAGAATAAGTAAACACACCGTACAGTTCTAAATTCTTTATAAACACCAACTTTTACATCTATAGCTGTTTTCTTTAATACTTTCTTCCATCTGTAATTTGAAAGTTAAGTTACAAGTGAAAAAACCCCTCTTTTTCTACTTTGTTTTGTGCCACATCCTTGAAGAAGGAAAACCAAACCTACTGGTTTCTCCTTATGAGCATCTTCATTGTTATTTCCTGCGCTGTCACTGGAGGATGCCACACTCATTAAGTGCTCATGAGAACCATTGCTACCGAGACTCCCATAGCCACTGGATCCACTGTTGTGTACAGGCTGTTAACAACAGAATACATTTTACACACACACACACACACACACACACAGTTACCAGTAAGAAAGGCTTTACTTGCGGGTTATTTTTGTTTGAGTTTGTTTTTTGCCTTTTTTTACTTTTGAGGACTCTATAGCTGCATGAAATGCGTAAACTATTGACTGTAAGTAATTTCCAGGACTGTAGCCAGAAATCAGAGAACTCACAGTACAGTAGTAGACAGCTACACAAAACGTCACAAAAAGATAAATGCCCCTTTGTCAGTGGGAAATGAAGAGAGTGCTGTTAAAGCACATGCTGTACCTGCAATAATAGCCGGTAGATTTGCTCAGTGATTTCCTGAACACTGGGATGAAGGATTCTATCTTCTGTATAACTGGGAGCAGCAAAGACATCTTCATTTAAGGGACCCCTGCATAAAACAAACATATCCCAGCTCATCACAAGTGCAAGTACTTCAAAGAGAGGCCAAATTTTCATATTATCATCTATATATAGTAAAACAGAATCAGGTGTTTATTCTATTGCATCTAAAACTTTTGAATCTGATAAAATACATATCCTTGATCACTCTGAGCATGACTTCTCTCTTCTGTTCCTGATGATACTAACAGAATTTAAAGGACTCCTTATTTCTTTTCATAGCTGTTAATACGTCACAAAATCCAAATTTAGAAAGGAAGCAATTTTCATGTGTGATTTTGCCCTCCACTCCCCCCCCAAAACCGCTTATGTCTTTCATAAGGATCACTGCGTAAACCCTAAAATAAAATATATAGAGAGAGATCTTAAAGCCACTACAGTTTATTGACTTACGTCCTAACTTTGTGTCTTCCAATAATAAATGAAACTTTTCGACTCCAAGGGTTGATGAAACTGGACCAGCTAGTGTCCATGGTTATGTAATCTCCATTTCTAGTGCAAAACCTGATGGGTGAATAGTCAAAAGGCTGTCCTCCATACTGAAGTACTGTAATGAATGGTTCAAAAAGAAATTTCAGATTAATTTTCACAATTATACTTAATCAATTGCAAATGAGGGCAAAATTATTTGAAGGCACACATTCCAGACAGGTATGCATGTTTAGAAATGCTGGGCTGCCATAAGAGGCACACTTTCAAAATTCAGTGAACTATGTCAAGAAAATAACCTTCAGAACACAAGCTACATTTTAGAAGTATAACAAAATAACATTGGCTTTTATCTTCTGGGAAGACTTCAGTTTTAAGTTTGACAACTTCTATCACAGCATTCTCACAAAGAATTCTTTAAGCATGAAATATTTACAGTCAGCTTGTTTACAGCAGACACATACTTCACATCAAAGATGAAATTAAGTGATTTCTAATTTTCAGCTATTTGCATTAGTAATCAAGTTGTAAAAGATTCAGTATTTACTTGCAGAAATATTCATAGCTACAATTAATTTACACTCACTACTTGCTGTGAGGTCTTTGCAGAAACTATTACTAAGTTTTAGAAAAAAAAAGTTCTATTTGTCACAGTAGGAGCTTACATACTTTTTCTGTGAATTGCTAGCATTAAAGGTCTGTCATTTGGGTGAAGATGCACCAAGACTGGCGTTCCTATTAAGTCTTGAGGTAGGTATCCCAACAGAGGTACTGCTCTGAGGAAAGAAAGAAAAAAAAACAGAATAAATGCATATTTCATCCTTAAAATGTTTTCATTTTTTCTTTGCTCTTTTTCCTATAAAGAGAAATTGGGTGAATAGCAGCCTCAACTTAATAGCTGTAGTGCTCTTTGAGCAAAGGGGATTTTGTTTACAGCATGGTGGGGTTCTGGTTGTTTATTTGGAGTTTTTTGGTAACTTTGTAAGGAAAACTACATGATCAGACCAAATCAGGGAGTCTGCTGCAGCAGTTGTTTTTCTATGCTGCCTAGTTCTAGAGAATAAATACCTAACCTAATTTTGAAAGGGTATTTATAAAGTTTAATCTTGTAAAACTCTCATGAAGGTAAATAGTACCTTAATCTATAGGCTGCGAGCCAAGGCTAAGGATCACAGGATTAACAAGACTAAACTAGCAACAGGATGGTTGACTTGATCTCAAGAAAACTTTCTCACAAGCAGGTTAAAAGTTCAACTCATATGGGAACTGCAAGGAAGCAAGCCTGTTGATTAGATGAGAGAATTAAAAGTAATCTTATGAATTCCTGCATATTATCAATGAGCACTTATGGTGTGAATGCCTAATTTACATGATGAAATAATTTTCATTGATCACCTAAAGCATTCATATTTAAGGAGACAGAGTGAGTTCACAAATGTCAGTTTAGACCTTATCCTGAAAACCAACTGTCAAAAATATGGTTTGGAAAAAAACCCAGTGCATTATATCAATACTAATCAGTAATTTTTAAGAAGGTGTCAGATGCCAAGAAGCAATCTTGTAAAACCAAAGTACCTTATACCTTGCCTCAGCCCCTTTCACTGCCAAAGGCCCAGGAACAGAAAGTTACTCAGGTATCTGAAGAGCTTTAATAAAGACTTTAATCACAGTGTGCCAAAGAAAGGATTTGTGTGGTACTGGAAGTCAAAAGCATTATGGGACAAATGCCTCCAACACTACACTCCCAGTAACCCACTGAAATTAAAACAGTTCCCCAAAACATCAAACATCCCTGTTCTGGTAAAAGGGCTGAGACAGGAAAATGAGGATAGGAACTGCCTTATTATTGAAGAAATCGGTTAAATAGTAAGATTAAAAGCTAGTAAGATGATCTTAAAACATCAGCTTTATCAAGCTGAAACTGGCATGAAACTCCCGCCAAGCCACTTTGACACATTGACATTTAAAAGCACTGCCAAGTTCTAAGCACATAAAAGTTATGCCTCTAGAGGAATTTTAAATATCAATCAATTCTGAATTACTTCAGTTTGAACTTCATCGAATATCACTGTAAAAAGTAGAAGAAAGGTTTTTGTTAGCACTGTTCTTATTCTTTGCCACTTGCTTTATGAAAGCCCAGCACACTCACTGCACTTGTTTGTGCCGTGACAGAATGCCTACCCTAAAAAGTATAAAATTTTAAACTCTTATGAACTTAGTTATAAAGAAAGATACAAATTTGTTCCCTTTTATGCATTAAAAAACCCTATATTTTTTTATACTGGAAAATCACTGGAAGACTCAGGGACCTAGAATGTAAGACTAAGCATGTCATGAGGGATTGAGGCAGACTTGCTTGTTACAATAAAGAGGAGGCTAAAGATGATCCAAGAAGCTCCTACAACTACTGGAAAGAGGAGCTGGAAACATAAGAGTTAAATCTTCTTGGTGTTGTTAGACAGTAAAATTGTAGGTAATAGCCCCAAATTGCAGTCTGGAAAACTTATGCTGAATGTTAGGAAAAGTTTTCAGCAAACTGAGTCGTTCAACACAGGAACAGATTCTCCTACAGATTGTGAAATATCTGCCCTTGGAGGTTTTCTGGCATTACTGAGACAAGGTCACAGTTGACCTAACCTAAAACTGGGCAACAATTTCACTTGACATAAAAGGATGGAACAGAGGCTTAATGTTGCATTTAAAATACACATCTAATTGTATCTGGGCTAGCAGACTTGTGATGAGATGACAGTGCCATGTTGTTTGTTATTAATTGAATAGAATGTAAAACTAAAAAGCTCTACACTCAAGGTTTGTGCTGCCATTCAGCAAGACCTGGACAAGCTGAAGTGCTGGGAAGAAAGAAAACTCCTTAAGTTCAATGAGGACAACTGCAGGTTGTTATAGGAATAAACCCATGCATCAGCACAAGTTAGGGGCTGAGCTGCTGAAAGGGTTGGACTCGATCTCTGAGGTCCCTTCCAACCCAGCCAATTCTATGATTCTATGATAAAAGCAGCTTTGGGGAGAAGAGACTTGAGAGTCCTGGTGGACAAGTTCACTATGAGCCAGCAATGTGCCCTTGTGGCCAAGAGGGCCAATGGCAACCTGGGGCATATTAAGAAGTGTGTGGGCAGCAGGTCAACGGAGGTCATAATTGCCCTCTACTCTGCCCTGGCAAGGCCACACCTGGAGTACTGTGTCTGGTTCTGGACCCCCCAGTTGAAGAAAGACAAGGAACTACTGCCAAGTCCATCAGAGAGCTAGGAGGATGATGGAGACTGGAGCATCTCTAGTATGAGGAAAGGCTGAGCTGGGACTGTTTAGATCTGAGAAGAAAAGGCTCCTTCTCTGGAGACATGCAAGACCTGCCTGTCTGCCATTCTGTGCCACCTGCTCTTGGTCAATCCACTTCAGGCTTGTACTAGATCTACAGAGGTCTCTTCCAACCTCTGTGATTCTGAAACTCTGCAAAAACCTCCCACAGGTAATGTGTTAGCACAGGAATTTTCCTGACTGTGGTCTTCATTCATTAAATTTCTGCCCAGATTTGTCCCAAATAGAAGGAAAATGAACAAACAAGTCAGCAGGCAAACAGCGTGCCACTTAAATACCACAGTGTCTTTATGCTTAGTGAAAATTAGGGGGATGTACTTTGGCTTGTGTTTAACACTCTTCAGTATTCACATTTTTATAACCCCACACAGTCATCTTAGTTACTCACACCACCTGAACAGAAGATACCTGGAGAGTTAGCTTTCTTACAAGGAAATTGAAAAAAACATTTTTGCAAGTTACCTTTCATCAACATCCTGGAACAAACATGTTGGTGTGTGTGTAGTGGTAAAAATTCTTTTGTCAGGAGGAATTCTGGGGGCTGAGAAAAAAATAAAAGCAGATTAACAAGTAGGGTTTTTTTCCCAACACATAAAATACTTCAAGCTCTATGTTTCTATTAAATACTAAGTAAAGTAGAAAAGCCTGTCTGAGAGTACGCAGAAAGGCAGCTGCTAGTTCACAGCCTCTAAGCAAGGGCAGAGAACAGAACCAATTATCTTTCACTTTAATAAAGCTTGAGATCAGTGCCAGTAACTCATGCAACTGCCTTTCTTAGGCTGACATTCGGTTGGGCTACACTGCATGGAGTAGCAGAACACAGAACAGTTCTTGAAAATAAGAGACCAGACTCATCTTTGTGCATTGAAAAGATTACCTTCATAACCAGAATGTACTTTTTCTGCAAGCAACACACAACACAGCTGCTCCTCTGCTATTTCTGGGTCTTGCACTTTGATAAGGTAGGGAGTCATCCGAAATGGGTGATAGCAAATCTCAGTTTCACGCTCCTTCCCTGAACTGATAATTAAGCAGAGTTAATTATTTCAGTAGGTTCATCTTACGCTAAAAAACCTTCTAATTTATCTATTCTGATTTCCTCATGACTTGAGGACTGCACGTCCTAAAATAGCACCTAAGAACATAACTTTCTGAAATTCTTTTGGTTGAGGTGAACCTAACTGATGGCATCCTTTGCATACTGACTGCAATAAAGGGTATGCTGTTTTCTTTACTGCCTGAAATAAATACCTTTAAACTGAAACTCAATGGAAAAATTGCCTTTTTTTACTGAGTTTTTATCCTGATTTGGAAAGAATGATATAATAATAGGTGTTTAGTTAAAAAAATCCAAAGCACAGTAATGAAAATAACTACTTATAGAGTGACAAAAATAGATTTCAAACATAGTGAGTTTTAACAGGATGGATGAATAAAACTAGTACTTTTGGAAACAATGTTGGACAAAAACACCTACAATAACACCAGCAGTACCTTTACAGTTCATCCAATCCAATGCTCTGGAGTAGTGCATTGGCTCCAATTTGTTTGAAGTTTACTCGTAATTTAACAATAATTAATTTACTCCAGAACTAATTAAGTAATAGGAACCACCATTTTTGGTTTTGGAAATGCTACCAGAGAGGCAACAGTAAAACAAACTGCACAAGAAAGAATATGGGCTAAGTCAGCACCATTTCCTAAATAAAAACAACTAACGGGTCTGGGGGCAGAAAAAAATGGAAGAAAAGCAAAAAACTAAAGGAACTGTCACCTAGTAACTGTAAACCAGACAAGTCAAATTACCCTCATGTATCTTACTCTACAGAACACTTAAGATAAATTTAGAATTAGAATTTAGTTTTCTAGAATGCAAAAGACTCTGTAGCAGGTACTGAACAGAACAGATCAATTAACCTAATGACTTGCCATAGCAGTAGGAGATACCAGCTAAGCCTCCTGTCAAGTGCAAAGGTCAATATCCACACTGATTAACTTCTAAGATGAAACTTCCTGAAATCATTTAGCAGTTTTCTCTGTAGCTTCTAGAAGTTTAATTAACTAGAAGACTTGCATATGTTTTGCCTTATGTTCATGTTATGGAAGGTAAGAAACTTGCATACCATATGGTTCTTATAAAAGCCAAATACTTTTGTTATACGTGATTTCGTACATAACACAAAGCTTTATAATATTGTTTTCTTACCTGATGCGACAGAAAAAGGATTTCTCTTCCATGCAATCTTGGGTGGAAGACTCTAGAAAGATTAAACATAATTCATAACAAGTTACAAATTATTACAAGAGTATAATATTTATATCAAGAATTTTCCTTAAGTTTCTTAAAGAGTTCTCCAGTTTGAGCTGTTTATTCTTATCAACTTTTCCACTCTACTTAATAGTGTTGACCAAAAATGTTTTATTATCTGGGATCTTAAAATCAGACTTTTTTCCTAGAAAGGCACTAGGAGAGCTAGGTCATCAAAACTACTTGGCAACTCCTCCTACTTGTTCCTCTCCCCCAGAAAAAGTATTTTTCATGAAGCCTTCCTCTCAACTTTTAAGCCTATTTCCCTTCTTTTCTAGAGTTGCCTCAGACTGATTTTCAAGGTAAACTCTGGTCTTTCAAAGGCTTCAGTGTGATGTACTTTGGGATATTACAGCATCTGGCAGCTAATACATGAGTAAGTGTGCATAGCTTCACTTACTGCATCTTTTCACATTTGAAGGTATACACAAACATAATAAAACTACAGAACATGTTTTAGAAAAAGATTTGTATAACTAAATAGTATCTGAAATTAGGATCATATAGCCAGAATTCAACAGTGACCCTATTTTGAGCCAAAGAGACCTTGGCCAAAGAGGCCTAGAGACCTCACAAGGTCCCTTTTGACCTGTTTTATGTATGCATTACTTCATATATATTTATTGCTACTTGTTTCTCCAGATTAAATATGGTTCACATTCCAACTTCAATTATTTGACTTAATGTATGCCAACGGACTGTAACTTCAAAACTAACTTCAAACATTCAGAGCAAACCTGGAAATTCAAAGTGTTTGGTTGAAACAGTTGGCAATGATTTCTCAAATTCCTGACAGCTGTAGTTACACTAGTAAAACAATCATAGCACAATAAAATAAAGTGCTGCAAGACATCTGATCCTTCCCCATTAGCATGCCTAGCACCATTTTTCCAAGGCTAAAAGAACAGAGATATGATTAGATCTGGTGAATACACAGTGATGGTAGCTGAAATACATCTTTCTACACTGTAATCAAGGTTTCCAGTATTCAAATCGTAAGCATTTCAAAATGAAGGAAGCAGAACATTATACCTCTTATATCTGTAAAAAACTTAAAGATTTACTAGCAATCAAATGGCCACAGTTTAAGTGGAAAGCAAACCTTCCATCCGACATTAATACCTACTTTGTTTTCATTCACCATTTGGATGAAAGGGGCCAGTGAACAATGGCATTCAGAAGACTTCCAGCCAATGGACAAGCCTTGCTGATTTACAGAAGTGTTTTGTACATCTAGTATTGTTCAGAGACATTCTAATACATCTGTGTTATACCCTCAAAAAGTGATGGAGGGTAGAAAGATACTAAAATATCAGGTCAGGTATATGCATTTGCATGACTCAAAGATCAGAGAAATATCTGCTGATGAGACCACTTGCCTGCTCTGTTGTAAATATTCCATGACGGTAATCTGTATGGGCTCGTAGATGTGTAGAACACACTGACATCCTGAGGTGCCAAAAACTCCACAAATTTGGCATTTTTAAAAGAACCCCTCTTACAGTGGAGAATAGAAGCAGCTTGATCAGAGATGTACAAAATTTTTCCAGTAATCAAAGAAACAGCGACAGCAAATGTATCCTAAGAACAAAAATATCAAATTATTTAGACAGTTTAAAACATTTGTCCATCCAGTATGTATTTCTTGGAAAAACACTTAAGATACAAAGCACTGATAAGTTCAAAGTAAAAATTAAGGAAAAAGTTTAAAATCACTTCTTAGGGAGCAATAAAGTCAATCTGCTAATGAACTAGACACAGAGTACACTATTCAAGCTATGCCATGTTACAAGCCCTACATATCATTGCCAAAAAATTTATGAATTAATTTACAATTTAAAAATTTAAGAGCTCCCAGCTATAAAACTGCACATTTTACTTGTGCTTCTTACAGGCATATTTTGCGTTTACAAAACTCAACTACTTTTTAAGAGGCTGTTTGTTCTGTCCACCCACTGCAAAATGAAAAAAGTGCTATAAACCACTTGACAAAATAATGAGTGGACATGTAGAAAAAAAGTCCTACCCAGCCACACACACAAATTTTAGCTTTGCACCATTTTTCTTCTTGTCACAGAGAAGCTTCCTGTATCATAGCCATTAGAGCTCTATCCACTTAACACTACACACCAACTTAAGAGCTGTTGTCAGAACACTGGTTTCACAAACCCAGGTCCTTCAAATCAACTGAAAACTGCTCATGTTATTTGGCTCAAGCTCTCTGTTGTACTACAGACTTACTATTTCTTTCACCTTCTGGGCAGCCTTTTCATAAATAAAATAAAACCCACACACTTGCAAGCTAGGGAACACCTCCCCTATTGTACCATAATTTTATTAAATGCAGAAATTACACATTCAGGAAAAAAAAATAGTGGAAGGTAGTCTAATAAATTTATATGCAATTTTTTTTTTTTAAGACTCCGTAATATATGCATAAACACTTGGAATGGGGAAAATTAGGAAGGCTTGAAATTTCTACTAAACATCTCCTGGAAGGCAAAAGCCAGATTCTGTAGATGACTGGCCTAGCTACCAGTAAAAAAAGGTAAAAAAAGGGAGGCATGCCTAAAAATTCCAGTTCTAGAAAACATTTTCAATACACACTGTAGACTCGGGTCACCATACTCACTGCATTTTTCATGATGTATTCTGAGGTTATAGTCTCAACTTCTTCCACTGTGTAAGATGACACATTGAGTCCAGCAGGCTGGGATTCATTAATCATCAACAACTGATAGTACTCCTCATTAGCTGTATGGCAACATTAAACAATTTATATTCAGAATTTAAAATCTCAATGATGAACATTCAGCCTGGAAGCAGGAAACAGCTGAAATATTTTTTTTGGCATAAGCACAGAACGGGCAGGTGGGAGATCTAGGTACTTCTTCAAATTAGCTTTTTCTCAGTGGGGCTTCCTCATCAGTAACCCAGATAAATTTGCCCATATTAATACACCCAAATATTAATGATCATATATTTTAGCCTGTTTGAAATTGTATGAAATTGAAAACTGTTTTAAACTATATTTTCTAACTAAAAAAAAACAACAGACCCCAAAAAACCCAGTAAACTATCAAACATCTAGAAGAGCTACTTTAGCTCCCAAAGGAGCACAAGTTAACAGAGCCAACACATAACACTATGAAAACATCTGTTTAGAGAGGCTTTCAAACATAATAAACTTAGCTTTACACAGAGAACCAAATTTAAAAATTCCTATTTAGAATTTTAATTTTATCCAGGTTGGCAGTATCTATGTAGTATCATACTCAAGTTACCTTTCACTTGTTTAATGCTTCTAAGGGCATATTTCAATGTTGTTAGGACACTAGATTTGCCTTTAATTCTCTTCTCAGAAGGGAGGTGAGCTTTCAGTTCTTGTAATGTTTTTAGCAATTCCTTTTGTGTTTTGGCTTTAGTGGACTGTTCACTACTGTAAGATTAAAAACAAAAAATGTCAAGTGCATGCTTGAGGTGACATCCTCTTAGAAGCCCAAATACAACTTTTTCAGTACTTAGTATCAACATTCAGAATATACAACACATCTTAAATTAGCTATAATAATTTAAACTTAAAGTTTTACCACCACCTTAAGTCTTATTGTAAAATGCACTTTTTATGTGCAACAGTACTTATACCCAAGTACAAAATTGTTTTTTTTTTTGCCAGTCTCCCTCCTCCCTTTTTAGTGGTATTTTCCTTAGTTCCTTTCAAATTCAAACTCATAGAAATGTTCATGGACTTCAAAGGAGAGAAGCAGGAGGTCCATTCAACTCTTCACCTCCTGTTCGAGCAGGTTCTCATAAGAGAGGTCCCTGAAAAGGGAATGGCAGTAGGAGAGCATCAAGTTAACAAAACAAATGGAGAAATCCTTGGAAAAAAGTATCCCCATTAAGCATGGCAATGCATAAGATAAAGAAACTTGACTAAATATGTGAAGTAAAGAATCAGAGAAGGCTGGAGACAGAAATTGCGTTCACATTTCTCAGGTGCATGTTCAGAACTGCTGTCTCACTGCAGAAGGGTGAACTACAGAGATTATCAGTGCCAATGTTAGAAAATTATCACCTTCCTTTGCAGCTCCTGTTATGTCTCCCCAATATTACAAAATGCTGACAAAATCAAAAAGGAAGAGCAAAGGAGGAAAGGGAAGGGAGGGGGAAGATGACAAAGCTGGGTGTCAGGTGGGTATGAAACAGTTAAAAAGAAATCACCATCTCTCTCTCTCAAAAATATTCTAAAGGTTTTTTTTAAATCTTCCTGAAAATAAATTCTTTCACATCAAGAGGAAAGTCTTCTCTTACCACCTGATTTGTCATGGCTGGGAGTCTCAAGTAAAGCTACCCTAGGAAGCTCTAGAAACAATGGGGCTGGCTACAGCACTGCCCTGTTTGAAGTGCTCAATGAAGTGTCTTCAGCTTCCAAGTAATTTTCAAGAGGCTTTCTGAACACTTTCCTGGGAAGTTTGGAAAGTTCTTCAGGTAGATCAGTCATCTAAAAAGTGTTTGGTGTATTTTACCAAATAGGCTTGGAAAGTGCTAAAACTGGCTTATACTAGACAATACACATTGTTCTTGCTTACTGCATCACGTACTATTGAGAAACACAGCATCAGTGGTCATTTTGTACTGAGAAATAATGGCAAGGGATAAGACAAAAGAGCATATTACTCCCTTAGGAAACATTATGTTCAAGCTGTACATTAAATCACATCTACAATGTGGCTTGACAGTTTGGACTGATGCAATCTAACAAGCCCTTGTTAGTAGACAAAACATCTATGCTGGCAATAGGGAGGAAGAGGGGGGGAAAAGATTATGAAACAATTGAGCATACTGCTGGTTTTGAACTCTGAGACTGTTTCATGAGAACAGTCAAGACTATTTTGCAAGAGAAGCAATCTTTCCATAGCAGCCTACAGCAGCAAATACAGAAGATGGGCCTTCTTGGAAAATAACTCATACAGCTCAAAAATGTTGTTCCAGATTAGTACCATCAGGCACAGTAGCCAACCACAGGGAAGGCTTGACTTGCAGAGGATAGAACAAATTCTATAAAGATAGGAGCATTCCATTTTGCTTTATGCAGTGAACTGGAAAGGTACCTATGCAGATATGTGGTTGGTGCCAAAATTGAGTCCAAAGCCCCACAGTCTTCAGGTAAAAGATAAACATATAGCTTATCAGCCTACTTTACTCTTCTCTTTAAAGATCATTCTCTAGAGATTCTCAGTCTCCTGTTTGCAGAAAATGAGCAGATTTTGATCTGTAACCCTCTAGCACTACACCTGACAGCTGGGGAAAACACTGTACCATCTGCATTCCTATTTATTTCTGTGCACTACTAATGAAATTTAATTTAAAGGAGTCTCAGGAAAACTGTACTAAGTAACACCCCCCAAAATCTTGCAGTGAAGAAAATGGAATCAACAGTAAAGGAAGATGAAGAAATGTCTTTGCTTTACTCTGTCTTTGATACTAATAAGCATGAACTCCAGAAAGTAATTTTCACTTGAAAATACAGCACAGAAAAAGATCTCCAGGTACCTTCAAGGCAGATATAGACAGCAAGTTCACCAAGCTCCAAATGGTGCAAAGGGGTAATTTTCATTTACCTCTTCTTTAGTAACTGCACCAGGTGGAAATACTTTCAGTTAAGGTACTTGTAGACAGGGGTCTTAACATCAGTACACTATATCTAGATAGCCTTGTTTTGCTCAGGATCAGGCTTTGATATCCTGATGAGAAACTGATGTTAAAAAGCCTAACAAGTGCCCAGATTTGAGCCTGCAATGTCACTGTTTCCCAAGGCTATCAGTGTAAGAAACAGAGTTCATATGGAGGGATTCCTGCAGCTGATGTTGGTTTATCCTTACAGACTGGAGGCTTGAATCCTGATGAATGGAACACAGAAGATGCAGATGATATGGCTGCTGGACATCAGAACACATCCATCTCAACGGGTGAATTCTCATGCTAAAATACTACTAGGTTGTTGTGAGGCAAGGGCTTCAGACTAAATTCTGAAGAGCAGGAAATTAAAATAACCTGAAAAAACCCACTAGACCTGAAGAAATAGTCAAAGTGAACTACAAAAATAAAATTACAGAGTTAAGGTACCAACTCAAAACAAAGTAAGATTGCAGGCTATCACACAACTTGCATGGAATAGCAACAAAAAGCTCTAATTCAGCCAGGTGTTAATAGGACATGCTACTGATTATGGACAGGAAGAGAATCAAAGATAGGATTTCTTGTGTACTACTTCAGGTTTAGCCAAAACAAAAAAGAAAACCAGAACACAACACTAGTTTTCAGCATTTAGCATCACATAAATATGCAAATTACTGAAAATATATGCACACTGATTTACCTGCATCCACTGCTAGACTGATTGTGTTCAGAGTTTGCAATTATCAGACTAAATGCATTTGAGCTTGAACTGGAATAAGGAAAGATAGAAAGAGGTTTGTATTAGAAAGAGGTTTATATTTTCTTTTTAATGACTGGGTATCTAGGAAAAAAACAACCAAACAAAAAACAACTTTAAAAGCTTATACCTGCTATATAGCTATTACAGATTTGTCTAAGGTTTTTATTACCATAGCTATGGTCTGTACAGTAAGTTATTATTTAGAAGATGAAAATACCACAGTTGCATAAAAACAGCCCGATACTTTTTGATGTACAATTACAGAAGTTTGTTAATGAGAAAATCAACAAATAAGGCCAACTAAATATGCAATTATGAGAAGAAAGAATTGAATTAAGCTCTTCCTCATGGAACTCTAGTGAATATCCTCTTTATATTATATTACACAATTTACATCATACGAGAGTACAAATTAACTGGTGGAAAAGAGCCCTCAAACTGAACTTTATACCACAGTTATTATTCAGAAATTACCTTGAAACTGAAAAAGCCCTCAGTGACAGTAAGTGAAATGTAATCAGTATTAGCTACTACCTTTTATGACAGTCTGAAGATTCCATAAGCATTGCTGAATCTTTCCCATTTTCATCAGATTCATGGCCATGAGAATCATGCCCACTTGAGTAGTTTTCATTTGTTTCATTTCCACTGAAGTCATTTCCACTGGATCCACTGCTCATTTCCATATCTTCTTGAAGAACTTCATGAGAGTGCTCAGGCTTTGTCTGAACTGCTGAATCTTCAGCAATCATCTGGCTATGGTTATTTTCAAGTCCAGAATAATCACTCATTTTCTGTTGCTCTTTTAAAGAGAAGGATGAAGAAATGTTTTTACTGATACCAGGTGGCTGCTCAGAGTTCTGCTCTTCAGTGTTAGCATAGAACCCTCTGAACTTGATAGAGTCCATGGGACAGTCATTAGAAACACTGCCAAGATCAACAGCAAATTCAAGCCATATTAAGAATTTTCTCTTGGGATAAATTCTGTTTCAAAGTAGAGACCCAAAAATCTGAGGAGGAAAGGAAAGAAAAAAAAATTATCTTCTTGTATGTCTGCTGACAAACTGGAATTCTCACTGACTGAAGTGACAAGTGATACTCATAGTTAATATGCTCAGCATTTTAACAGTGACAAATCAAACATAATGGCAAACATAACCATGTTTTAATGTGGAAAAAAGTATTTATTTTTTAGTAAAACCCTCACAAAAAGAGGATGCAGAAGAAACATTAAAAACCCCTTAAAATTATAAATATTCACATGTTTTCTATTCTCCTACTTAATACTTGACAATTTTACTGCCTGGATTTGAACAGTAGCTATTATTATTTTCAGTGAACCATTCCCTTGGCTTCCAGTTTCCCTTGTAAACCAAGAAGACTGCATCAGAGGATTCCTTACTTGGTTTGGAGGTAGTTTGGGCTTTTTTATTGGCTGGACTTTGAGTCTGGGGCTTGGTTGGGTTTTTTTGGTTTTGTCTTAAGATAAGTTCTGCATTTTGACTAATACTTAATTTCTTTCTTTGTATAAGTGCCACACAAGCATACAGTGGTAACAGGGAAACCATGTACACAAACTCATGCAGGTATCAACCATGAAAATTCTAAGACACAAGACATAAATAAGCCTGAGCAAAATTTTATATACTGATTACCTCTAAATCAGGAAGGAGGGGGATTTCTGCATTGCTTAGAAATGTAAATGTAGAACAAAAAAAAAATCCCTGCTCTTAAATCCAATTCTAATGCAGCAAGCTCAACAATCAGTGTATAATGAATTAAGAACACACTAACATTGAAAAGCTATTGAAGGAGAAGTAATATTGAGCAGTTCAACTTTATCAATAAAACAAAGATATTTCATCTGACTCATTTCCTTGTCTGTTTAAGCAACCCACAGAGACAACAATACTCGAAAACAATGAACTAAGATTCTCCAAACAATGTAATTCATCAGCAGGAAAAAGGGGTCGTTCTACCTCTGGTCAAGATAACAGCTTTTGACTAATAAATCTCTGGAATAAAAAAGCCCATGAAAAAATCTGCAGCTAAGTTTTGCTATTATCAACAGCAGCAGCCTCCTTTTAAACACAGTCATTTATTTTTAGAAATTCTATAACAGAAAACATTAACATTTATTTAAAACATAACATGATTTAACTCCCCTCTCCCTCAAAAAAAAAAAAAAAAAAAAAAAAAAAAAAAAAAAAAAAAAAAAATCAACTATTTTCTTACCCTCCTAATTTCTGTTTTTCCAGACATTTTACATTTACTTTGAGTATTTCAGAAGAAAATGCTACTTTCTCCTTGTTTGGCCAAAGTAACACACGAGATACCTGTTTCCCTTTGAAAGGAGAAGTATAGTTTAAGGACATTCATTTAAGCTATCAGTAATGGTATAGAAGTATAAATGAATAATATATATATATTTGTTTGTTTGATTGTTTTACAAGATTATTCACTAGTACTTCATTACAGATAATGATACAAAAGCCCCCTTGGGTAGAGTAAAATAGACTGACATTTTACTTCTGCTTGTATTCAATTCAGGTGCTCTGATCCAGCCTAAATAGATACCCTGTTATGCCATTGTATTGAACACTAGTATACAGGCAGTAAATTACACTTTAATGACTCAATTAGTGTTTTCTAGACTGAACAGAAACTTTTGTCTTAAAATCTACATAACTGGAACATGCAATAAAGGAATATTTTCTCTTAGATGAAACTCCAGTGCTTTCACAAGGGCACACAATGTTTAACTACATCAGACAGTTCATCTCTGATTTAATCTCTGGTAGATAGAGCTCCCACTTGAACTTGCCTTACTAAGGCAAGACATTTTAATCCATGTCTACCTGTGAATGTCTGAAGTACCCCAGCCAGTGCTTAACAATGCAGGGCTGGGCACTCATTTGGGCTCAGAGCCTGAAAACAAAAGACTCAAAGAGAGTGAGTATAGACAGCAGAACTGGGAATACCCATTTGGACAGCATGAGACAAACCTCCTGTTACTATAAAAGTACAGAATGTTCTTTATACATGTGCTCATCTATCCTCACCCAGGAAATGCTCTTAGCACTACCTCAAGTATCACAGAAATAAGAGCATCTCTCTGGTTAAGTAAGTGAACCGACTCTCAAGAAGCCACTTCCAATGTGTCAGCTGTACTATTATTTGACAGAGAACACAGACTGTGAAGTTCTAGAGGATTCAGCAAGTAAAGGTACTCCAAAATACAGCAAACTACTCAGCTAGTAATGGGAGGACTTTTTACCTTCCCTATAAAGACTAAAAGTAACCTTAGAGATCATCTACAGCATTTTGTCCCCTTCTAGCAAATGCTTTATGCACATAAAAACTATAGAGATGAAGCTCATCATGATTAAAATTAAGCCTTTGGGGAAAAAAAAAAAAAAAAAAGCCACAGCATCACATTTTCAGGAAAGTTGACATGCATGATCTTAAAGTGAGCTTAAACATTACTCATACTATATTCACTGCCTAGAGTGGGATCACCTTCTATTTTTCTGACTGAACGATAGTGAGAAAAAGCTTCAGAAACACACTGCCATAACCAAAATGACACTATCGGCCAATAAACTACACTAGTTCTTTAGAGGTAGGGGAAAAGAGCATCTATATTAAAAAAAAAGATAGCTTTGGGCTGTTTAAATGACTTACTGAAAACTACATAAATCACTATCAATAGGTTCATAAACATGAACTGCCAGAAGACAAATGCATCCTATCACCCTAAATCCTCTAAAAATAATTAGCCCATAATTATTTTTAATACATGCAGTAATATATGTATCAGAATAATTGTGTTATTTATGGGAAGGGCAATGATTTTACCACAACTTCCCTACTCTGAATGCAAACATTTTGTACTTAAGCCTTCAAGCATAAAAAGCTTCTCTCCATTTCTGGAGCCAAATGGTATCACCCGTACCACAGCATTTTCAGCCTCAGGAGTTGTACGCAAATTTTTTTTGGAACAACTTTCCTTGGAAAATTATTTCCCCGATGTCTTTTCTGTAATCTTTGGAAGGTTAAAAGTCAATGAAATTGTGCCATAGTTAGCACGTCAAGTCTGAAAGTCTGAAATTCTGAGCTGTTAAACCACTGATAAGTTATTTTTTTCCACCTCCAAATATTATCTGTTGTCTCATCCCCTCCCTTCTTTTCTGACACCCAGGCCAGCTTCTGACAGGTATTTGGAAGAAACTTCAATAGTACCTTTGGTGGGAAAGAATCACTCCAAATATATATATAAGCTCTCCAGTCACTTCTGCAGAATTTCCTGTGCCTCCTTGAATCAATGAACAGTAATTCAACTACAGGTAAGATTAAGATTTTAAAAATTATTTTTATTTTAAGCAATGTGTTCAAACTACAAAAATCATCAACAGAAAGGAAAGAGCTACTAGTCCATAGGAGATAGCATGTCAATTTTATTCTTCCTGATATCTGGCACAAACTTGTGTCAGGAAACATTTAAATTGTGTTACTTCTGTCTCTAGCAACATGCCAGAACTTCAGCAGCTTTGTTGACAGTAAGTACTTCTCCTATTCCTATGTAACTACATTACAGTGGTAACGATTTGGAGCCCAAGGACAATGGTGTCAGAAACAAAAATGAGTATCCCACTAACGGAGAAGACAGAAGCCTGATCTTTATAAACGTATCTTTTGACAAGAATTGGCTCAGCTCTGATGTAGAATGGTGTTGAATGTCACTGAAAGTCAGCTTTAAATAAAATTTCTGTTGTTTCAAAATCTCAAAAGTCTTATTGCCAAAAGGCAGATACCAGAGTAAAGAATCCAGGAAGAATAAATAGAAAGGAGCAAGAAAAAGACTATGATGGACTTTCAAGAACTTAGGGGACAAATGGAAGAAGAGTGTTTCTATAACAAGAGCTTGTATAATATACAAAAAAGCCAAGACACACAGAAGTAGCAATTTTCCTTTATGCCATGTCTGGATGTATTTTCTACAAAGACATGAGAATAACCAAAAAAAAAGAACAGACTGGCAATTACCCTACACCATCCTCTGTGCCTATAATTTTAGATCAGATGCATCTGTCTAGACTTTCCTCTCAAACAGAAGGCAACATTAAGTGGAACATCTGCATTCATGTGCAAGCACCACGCAAACACTTCAGGAGCACAGAGGGTCAGTCATCGCAGAGATTAATTAACATTAAAACTCATCTCAGTCAAAAGTCCATAATAAATTGCACATATTCATTCCACTTACATGCTTGAATAAATTTCCAATCAATAACTGAATAAGAAAGAAAAGGTAATAGTCTGCACACTTTGCCAGTCTGAGGATGTCTCCTGTTACCACAGTTTAAGAATGGTAACTGCACCTCATACCAAGTTCATTTAGTAAGAGCAGACAGCCATGTGGCAACAGAAGAGTATCTCTATTTTTTGATATTGCCTGCTATACCTTGACTAAACTTTTAAGGCAGTTTGCCTATGTTGACTCTAAATAAGAACTTTTAAAACCTTGAATTGGCACCACTTAAGCTTGATTTTAAGGCAACTGGTTCACAAAAATGTTCTACTCTTCTAGAAAGAAAAAACCTCCCTAAGTCACTCAGGCAAAGATTAGAACTCTAAGATCTTGATGCAGCCCATGTAAAAGGCAACATACTCCCATTGACTACTAAGAATAAATACTGGCATTAATACACCAAGTTAGATGTGCCGAAAATGTCTTCTGGTTATTTATTTGCTACAGAAGCTCCTTTATCCTGCAGTAAAACAATGGAACTTCAGCATCCCAGGAAAACATTCCCAAGTATGTACGGACAAATGTTCAAATAAATAACCATAAAATAACTTTTGGAATAGACCTTTAACATGACATCAAGTCCAACTGTTTACCCAGTACTGCTAAGGCCACCACTAAGCCCTGTCCTCGAGAACTACATCTACATAGCTCTAGGAATGGTGACACAACCACTTCCCTGGGCAGCCTGTTGCAGTGCCTGACAATCCTTTTGGTGAACAATTTTTTCCCAATATCCAATCTAAACCTCCCAGGGCACAATTTGAGGCCGTTTCCTTTTATCTTATTTCATGTTACTTGGGAGAAGAGACAAACACACACAAATAACGGAGTTACGCTTCTGAAAATCCCCCTTAAGGAGGAGCGTAGATCACCAAGGAGGCAAATTTATTTTGAAGCTATTTAAACCCAAAAATCTTGCTTCAGTGATCTAGCTACATTCAGAGACCAGTTTTTTCCAGATTGATTTTCACACAGAAGTTACCATGTCTAGTACTGGCATTTAAAGAACAAAAATTAAAAACCCAGAGTCCAAATTCAAGAACTGAGTAAGAGGATAGTATCTGAAGATGAGTCCACATTTGCTACCAATATGAAATTACCAATGAACAAATGAAGCAAGAGATACACCACCCTTCATGACTACATGTTAGACATTTGGGCATGCTTTGGGCACAAGACATTCCTAATGGTTAGGATTCAGTTTTAGTGAAGATCTTAACCACAAGAAGAGTTTCCACATGTCTTCTGGATGATTGTTTTGCAAAATGGAAAAAGTTCTCATTTGTATGACAAGTAACTGGCAGGGATTTAATCATATCATGCAATTTTAGAGAGAATTGAAAATTAACATCTACAATGAATGCATTCTGTGTGTAATTAGACAATAATTAAATGCTTGGAAGTAGCAAAACGTTCGGAAAAAATTTTGAAAAACAAACAATAATCCAAGAAGTGACTTGTCTATCTGTACAACTTCACCAGCAATAACACTGAGAGCTTCATTTTTTGTTGCAACTGACTGATACAAATAAGAGTATCTTCACTAGGACACTTTCTAGCAAGGGGCAGGGAGAAAAAAAGATGACAGTATTCTCTGACTTCACTATAAAACAAAGTAACAAAAGATGCTCAACAATTTCCTACAAGACTTTGAGCAAACAAAAGAAATTTATATTTTAAGATTCCCCATCCTACTGCAAGCCATCATAAATAAGTTGTGCTCTTTGTCTTAAGGAAGGACAATATGGCAAGAAAATTACCAATGATATCTACAATATCACAAGTGTTTCCATAAAAATGTGAATTTCACAGTAACACAATTTGTGATTTGTTGATAGGGATTCACCTTTCAGTTCAAGAGAATCTAGAACACAGGGGTGATATTTAAATAAAAGTTAATAGTATCTTTATAAAGGTGATCCTAATTAACCACTGCTTGCAGCTACCACTTTACAAGAGAGGAACAGATCAAGATACAGCCATGGCCCAGAACAAACCAAGAGCCACCCTGAATTTATAGTAGCACCTATAGAAGAAGAGGTCAGCACAAGCACCAGGCCAGGTCCCCTGAATCCATAGCAAGGATGCCTCCAACCAGAGTTTCCTCAGTAAAGAAACTCAAAATCTGAATTTAAGAATATATATAATTTTTAGCTAAAACATTCTAGCTTCAAATAAGGTAGCTTCCAGTTTACACCCACAAAATAACTCTGAATAAGTGTATATTTATATGACTAAAATCACAGTGTTGGGATAAAACAAACACAGAACAATATATTTTCTGCATTACTTCTAGGTGGGGTGGGAAAGCATCTTTCTACTAACATGAACCATAACAATTATGCATGTTTCTTACCTGTTTTTTCTATGAAAAGTTGGTTAAAGTGTTTATCAAGCTCCCTTCCAGCTAGCATCAAAAGCATGAAGTGCCTAGGTCCAAAGTCTCCCACATGCCTTTAATTCTTGTCTCATCCTCTTCTATTGGAATTCTTTGACCATTACAGAGTCCGGACACCTCTACAACTACAAAATATAAAAGAAATACCTGGGCCCCCCAACAGTGTCCTCTTCAAACAGATACCACAGATGTTCACAGCTATGCCATGCCTATGCAGATAAATGTTGGTTAACTATGAAACAGTCACCCAATGCAGGAATCAAGACAAAATTGCATTTTAAACACATTTGGTCTAACGTAAAGTCTTACAGAGCTTACAGAATCTTCTTCCCTAGATAAAATAACCCTTACAATTCACTATTGGCATGGTATTGTAATATGTATATGCATAGTATGTGTACATATTCTGCATGGGCTGACATAGCCACTAAGAATAAAGGGCCAACAGCTACTACAGATAGTAGAGTAAAATGCCTGATACACTTCATAGGAGCTTCAAAAGCTAAAGAAATTGGGCTAGATACCATTTTAACACCTGATCTAGACTCATTTACATAACTGTAGGCTTGGTATGAGATTTAAAGAGTTTACTAGGAAGTTACAAAATTGCAGTTTACTAACACAGAATAGCAGAGATCAAAAAGGACCTCCAGAAGTCATCCTGTCCAACCTCCTGTTCAGGTAGGGTCACCTAAAGCAGGCTGCAGAGACACACCTCCAAATGGCTCTTCACTATCTCCAAGGATGGGGGTTACACAGCCACTCAGGGCAACCTATACCAGTACTTACTAAACCTCACAATTAAAAATAAAATTAAGAAGTTTTTCCTTACGTTCAGAAGTCTCTACTAACAGAGTCCATCCATGCTATTATTCTTCCTAAGAAAAACACTGGGAATTTCAGCAGGAAAAAGAAAATCTGACAACTCTTAATAAATCTAGGAAACTATGTCTCTTGGTACATGCCACTGCCATGTAACACAAAGAAATACTAGAAATAAAAATAATAATAGTAATCAGAATTTCAGAAAATAAACATTTCTGTGGCAACAATTACATCACTTTTAGTGTTTCATTTGAATATGTAGAAAGAATGTTTGGAGCAAAAACTTGGAACAGTGTTCAGATCCCAAGCTAACCATTCTGGAAGACAGCCCATGGTAACATGCCTTAATTTAACATGCTTCATGTCTACCAACTGTTAAAAGTACATTTGTGTTGGCCAGACTTAAGGAAGAATTTATTCACAACATTCCATTCTGCATAATGTTGCAATGCCAATAAAAGTTCCACAAGTCTCAGTTTATGGTACAAATTGGATCTTTAGATGTTGTACTTCTGTCTTTATGATAAATTGTTAAAACGGGTTTTGAATTATGAACTCTGTCCTTGAGAAGTGTTAGATATTACCTTATCTGGAACTACTTGCATATTTTGCAATTTTTACCTCGAGTGCTGAAAATGTGGAATGACTTTCAGCACTAGTTAAATTCTCATTTAAAGGACATTAACTCATCTCCCTGTAATCTCTTTTTCCTTAATGGAGTTAAGTTTCTATCTTTATTAATCATGATCTACAAGAAATTAACCACAAGGTATTTCCTAACTCTTTATGAAGTGACATAGGACTTCACTAGTTTGATGACTTCCATCATGACATTTTTATAGATAAAAAAATTAAAAAGGTTAAACAAAGTCTAGGTTTGAAGAGAACAACTGCAGCAGCAGCAATATTGACTTCATCTACTTAATGCGCTTAGGGAGATATTAAAAAAAAACCAACCCAGTCCTTGTAAACTACTACAAATTCTCATTAGCCTTTCTACAATTTAACTGAAAGCTATAACGAATCTAAGCCAAAAGGATTTGTTGGAAGCTAAATACAGATCATCCAAACCAGGCATTTTATCAGTTTCAGCAGAATTAATGGCAGTGTAGTCTACTGTTATTTATCTGAGGAAATGTACAGATGACTAAGTATGCCCAAATTCCATAGAACTAAAAGAGCTCATGCACATACGGCATGTCAAGGTGGTCTTTTCCACAGGAGGAAGTTTATGTTGATCAGTAGAGAAAGAACATAGAATTTAAGACAACATTCCCCTCCATCCTGAGATTGACCTACTCTAAGCATAGAAGATTTCAAATATAAAAAAATCAAAACAAAAAAATCAACAACCTGCTTTAAAGAACACACCTGTATTACAGGATCCCAACTAAGATCACTTTCTGCAGAGAACTGAAGTCACACCTGCAGCATTGAAAAGAGAACACTGTAAGCTTTAAGAACCTACTCAGTAGCCACAGAAAAATAATATTTTTTTTTCAATCATTTAGACTAATCAGATAGTATAGCATTAATCCTCAATATCTCAATTACAACCTTAACTGTATTGGAATATTACAGTACTATCCAGAACTGCTATTCTTGTCTTTCCTGTCTTGAGCCAATAGTGTCCCATCATCCGATTATGTATAACAAAACCACCTGGGTAATTTCTTTTCCCCACTGATAACATGCCTCCACCATTCTCTTTTCAACTATCAGCCATTTCCTATTTTTACTCCTCCAGACATCAACTCCACTTTCAAAATGTTTCCATAATTCTGACCATCAATTTTGATTTCTTAATCCATTACACATCCCACCTGTGCTGTAATAAGCTTTTTTTGTCATCAGCTTCTCACACAAACACAGATGTGCGTAAGTCAGTATCGCTGATGCCAAGTGTTCAACTTCTCAAACAGAGATTAGAATAGGATCAGCCTGTGAGAAAGGAGAGCACCAAAAAATACTACTGAAAGCTATGACCTGCTTTCTAAATCAAAGCTTAGAAGCATAATGTTTTCCTTTCTCCTCCTGAGCTCTCATTTTGATTTTCTGAGTAATACTAACTGCTTACTTTGTCTCCTGGACCCTAGATTTTTCCTCACCATTAAAATTTCAAAAATAAAAATGAAACCCACGAAGTTTATTAATAAACTTCTGCACAGCAAACAATGCAGATGTAGCACTTGATACTGGATGCTACACCACATTGCAGCTTCCTAGAGATTTTGAGAACCCACACCATTTTCAAGATCCTGTGCTTCAAGATTTGTACAACAGGTCTTAAAAAATTTAATACCCTGAGTATCTTCTTATTTCTCAGCATTCTACCATTATGACCCAAATGAAGCATCTCAAGAAGCAACAACAACAAAATCAGAGAAAGAACTGGTATTACTTCCTTGGGGACAGCATAAAACACTCACCTTAATGAATGCAGCAATCATGATCTTTCCAAATCTTAAAGTGTCATAAATATATTCCTATTTAAAAATAAAAATAAAATAAGCCTTATAATCAAGGTAAACTATTTATGAAACATAAGTCAATTTCATAATGCAAGTCTAGCCATGCAAAACACCTATTCAACACTTGAAGAACAGCTATAAAGACTAGGAACACAAAATTAGGTAACAAAGAAATTTTACTGATAAAATGTTAACTATTATTGTAACTTTAACTTCTATACTGGTTCCTTGTGCAATGCACAGCATAACTATTCACCTAACTCTGCTCCCTTTATAAACATAAGAAACTCCCAAACTCTTTCTGCAATCTTCATTTACTGTCAGAATACTGTTTACATAATACTGGTTTCACCACAGTGATTTTATAATCAACCACTCACTCATGAGAGAGCATGAATGAATGGATATTAACATGTATAAAATTTGGGATCATATATTGGAATTCACGTTATGTTTCTTCTTCAACAGATTACAATTCTAAAAGATTTTGCCACCGAAAAACAAGTTTTAATTACTGTCAGCAGATTAAAAACTCTTCAGAAATAATTCAGCTGAGCAAAAGGATGGACATCATGATCAAGACTCCAAAATACAAGTATGCATTCTTAAAAAAAAAAGAAAAGGCTGTCCCTGCCTACTAAAACTTATGCTGCTTTTACTTAGGTTTTTAAATGAAGCAAACAAAAAAATCCCCAAACAAAACCCCCAAACAAACCATAAACCCCAAACAAACAAAAATATATCCTACCCCACACCCTCCCCCCCCGAAAAAAAAATTATCCCCAAACAACTCAAGAAGCAGCTTCCTTAATTAGTTCCTAGAGGGATAAACAAGAAAAAAGTAAATCCCTCAAGTGATGATTCCTAAATGGACCTAATTTTATGTCACCAGCCATTTCTATACCTGAAGGACTCATGGCACCACTATTATTTAATTTCCTTCCAGATTTAGATTGATTTGTGGTTTTAAAGCTGCTTATTCTCCCCATGGAGTAACTAATAGCAAAAAGTTAGCCTGAGGTAACAGGACAAAGTCAATCCAGCTTTACTATGAATCACAGGGTACCAACACATTGTTGAACTTAATCAAGTGAACTCCTGGAGGATCAATCTCACCTACATCGTGTTGACCAACCCAGGCCAGCTCATGATTCATTTGCTTTCCTGTAACTATAAAAGATCAAGAACCACAGTAACCTCCCCTTCTCCTCACCCCTCCAAAAGCTGTCAGAGCCCCTCTACCACCCATCAGGAATTCTCTTTTCTGCTGGACCAGAAGCAAAGCTTATTTTACTTTTTCAGGTAATTATTCCTTGTTCTGTTAAGCCCACCACCTGTGCTCAAGTGTCTACAGTGGATCTATACTGATATCCCCAAGAGCCAAAAGAAATTGTCTTTCTCAAGTTTATTCCTCTACCTTGAATGGCCCAGAGCTAAGTTTAATTGCCAATAGGTTGGGTATTTACCATAAAAAAAAAAAAAAAAGCAAAACAATAAACCAAGTAGACATTGACATACACGCCTAGCAGACAAGATTATTGCAGGCTGTGCCAAGACATCTTGTGAAGAGGATAAACACAGACTCCTTTACTTGCCCAATGCTAATTTCTAGACATCTTTCCTTATATTGCCATAAGTACATTCCTAAAGGCAAATTAAAATTCTTTGTATTAAGTGTGAAGTTTAGAAGACATTCCCTTCTCTTTCTAAACAAAACCACTATTCTCTTTGTGGAACTGTAGAAACTACTGAGCAGATCAGTAGTCAGAAGTCTAATATTTACATATGTCAACTCTTGTCCTTTTTGAACAGGAAGCATTCCCTGCCTTTCAGAACAAAATAAATACAACACATTTGAGTTAGTGTGGTCACAGAAAGGAAGGAAAAATATCATGCCCCACCACAATCATGGATTTTACCTTTATTACAGGTGAAACTAGATCTGAAGCATCTTCAATACCCTATCTCAGCTTCAATATTTGATGATGTCTCCTTTAAGCAGTGTATTTGCATGCCTGTGGCTCCCCTCCCTTAAAAAGTGGGCAGAATTTCACCATGAAGTATTACAATTGGAGTTCCAATGCTGCTCTTTAGACATTGCTGCAGTTTGTACCCACTTAAAATACTTCTGTCAGAATTAATTTCTCATTCTGGAAGACTCTGTGCCAAATAAATTCTCTAACTATTACTAATCCAGACCCCACTGTACCAGTAATCCACTCCACAAAGCACAGCAACCTAACAAACATGATGTACTTGTCCTATGAGTTAGTTGTATTCAGACCAAGAAATTGGAGCTCAAGATACAGAGGAACCCACAGTAGAGATGCAATTGAAATCAAAGAAGTGCTTTATATACTTCAGATCTTTGCACAATTACAGAAACTAAATGGCAGAAACATGAAAGTACATGTAATAGGGTCAAGTACAAAAACCATATTTCTGAATACTAAGATTCAGAAGCTACAACAAATAAGGAGGATAGGAAGCCAAGCCAACAAAGAGAAGTACTGGACATTCTCAACCACCACTTCATCTTGCCTCCCTAAGCTTCAATGATGAAAAATTACAGGTGCTATTTAACAGTAAAGTGTTTTTAGTTTAGGACAGGATGTTTGAAAGGTAGTGTAGCTTTGGTTCTGCTTTTAAAAGCCATCTATACAATCTCTAAAGAGCAAACTCTAACTACTCTATTTATAAGAAAAATCAAGCATTAAGAGTTAACCCAGTACAGTAAAGAAACAGCTGCAAAATAAACCCCAAAGTCCTTCCTAGACATTTTGACATACAAATGAGCTCTATTTCCCACTGTCACACCTTTTTAGGATGAACATCAGTATTGATAGTACCAAACTTCTGCAGCCTTCTCACAATATCTCCAGAATAACCTCATACTCTTGCCCCAAGAAATATTTTTCCTGTGTATTCAGTCCACTTGGCATGAAAGCAGCATATTGTGTCTTTACCCCCATCAGCACCCCAATGAGTTTTGTTTTCTATTAGGGTAAAATGAAGATAAAAGGAAAATCATACTTTATGAATGTATTTTGAGGAAGGTAAAATTAGTCTTCTTACAAGCAAAGACATCTAAATCAGACTACCAAAACCAAAATTTAGAGAAATCAGACTGCTTCTCAAGGACTGCCACACACCACCTCACCAGCAGCTAAAAACATCTGTACAAAAGGGTTTTTCCACCCTACAATAACTTTCACATACACAAAATTCTCATAACCCCACTTACACAAGTGGATAAACAGGGAAAACATGCTCTACAGTACAGTCTGTGCAACTTGCATAAAACTTATTATACTGCTGCTGTCCCTCAGGAACTCTTCAAGAGAGAGAAAGGACCAACTGGCTATACTGGATGGGTACAAGTTCAGCGCTGGCAATTTAGACACAAAGACCCTATCTACACTTAAAAGATAATCTCACAAATACCGAACAGAAGCACAGAAGATTGATTTGCTGTGCTGGTTTTGGCAGGGATTGAGTTGATGTTCGTCATGGTAGCTGGTACAAGCTGTGCTTGGGATTTGTCCCGGAAGCAGTGCTGATAGTTGGGACAGCTGACCCCAAGTAACCAAAGGGATATTCCATACCATATGATGTCATGCTCAGCATATAAAGCTGGTGGAAGAAGGAATGACAGATGTTTAGAGTGATGGCATTTGTCTTTCCAGGTAACTGCTACACATGATGGATCCCTGCTTTCCTGGAGATGGCTGAACACCCTGTCTCTCCATGGGAAGCAGTGACCTAATACCTCGCTTTGCTTGGGCAGTTTCTGCTTTACCTGTTAAACTGTCTGTATCTCAAACCAAGAGTTTTCTCACTTTTACTCTTCTGGTTCCCTCCCCCATCCTACAGGAGAGGAGTCAGTAAGTGGCTGTACAGGGCTCACCTGCCAGCTAGGGTTAAACCATTGCATCTGCCCATGTTCCAGCAGTGCTGGAAGACAGAGTGCAAGCAGGCTGCAGGAGCGTGCCTGCTCATCTCCTAAGCCACTTAACAGAATACCAAATCACTAGGTGTGTGCTCAGACATGTGGATTTCCATGTGTGGGGGTGCTTTCCTACTATGAGTAGTTGTTGGCTCACTGTCAGCATGAACAGAACATGCCCTAATGAGTGGCTTCAGAGCCTCTCCACAGCCATTAGAGATTCTCAAACCACCCGACCTTCCTTCATTTTGGTCTTCTCTACCATACTGTATTTCACAAAAGTGGCCTGGGGCCACAAGAAATCCCAGGAACAGGTCACAAAACCACTTAAGAGACTGCTTCCTTCACTTTTTCTATGTCCTTTTAGCATACTTTACAGAAGGAAGTGCCACCTGTAGCTTAAAGGAAACAACTCACAAAGAAACCCTCTTGTCTGAAGGTAGAGTTGTTCTCTAGTAACCAAGAACTAGCAAACAAAAGGTTTGCCTTACTACCAACAATACATTTAACATTAACAGCCCGAGATTCACAACAGCAGTGATTAAGTTTAAGGCAGCAGTTACAGCAGGAGAGGAGGCAGCACCTTTTACACAGTACACAAAACAACAGTGGCATTACTTTAAAAGACCACCATTTCCTGCATCCAGCCTCATCCATACCCAACAGTGGAAGTCAAAGCTCTTCAGAGTAATAAAACTTTAGCACAAAGAATAATATAGATATTTATTTACCAAATTGCTGTTCAGGACTTGACAAGCTAGGTTAACATAATAAATGTTCAAGCAGGTTACATTTTCTCACTAGGCATATAACTGGATGTGAAGTTTGAAAGCAGTAGGACAACCCAGTTAAAAATCTCTCCAATCCACCATCCACACCGAGGAATTCTAGGCCATGCAACCAAACAACACTGGACACAAAAATTCCTTTTCAGAACCACCTGATTATCTAGTAATTATGATGTGGTAACATTATGAGTATAATACACTGTCTACAGGACACTCATGCCAAGCGTTATACAACACGTTCCTAAGAACATGACGTTCCTCTTTAACATAGGCCAACCATAGCAACCCTATAAAAAACACTACACCTGATGTAGACGAGTGATAATTTACTTGTTCTACTGGTTAGGAGCAATCTACTTGCTTTTATACCACACCAAATATACCTCATCCCACAGTAACTTGCTCATATGCTTGTACTTTATCAAGTTAAAACCAAAGTTTTTTTGAAGAATGTTTTAGCATTGTAAAGATATTAGAGAAATAAGGGTGTGGCAGGAATCCAGGAAAAAGCAAAATGGTTTATCAATCTCTATCTAAACAAAACACTTCCTGATCATAAGAAGGTATGAGGCAGAAAAACCCGTAACTCCCAATCAGTTTCCCCATTTCACTGTTCTCATACTATGGCTAAATGCGATCAAAATCTCAATTTACTTAAAAAAAATAAAATTGAAATTTATTACTACAAAAAGGTAAAATTTATTATATATATAATGTGTTATTTATATAAAACTATATATAAAATACATATAGTTATATATAAAACACATCATTAGGTGAAATCTAGTACTATAAAAACATATCGTCCAAAGACAGGCTCAAGTAAGTTTACTTGAAAAACTAAATAGTTACATATTTTAATCTCATGACTGAGAAAAAAAAAAAGTGGAAAGGGTATTACATCAAGAACTGCCACAATATGCTGACTCTAATTCCTCACAGTGGAAATCCAGGAGTATGACTAAACCATAAAAATGAAGAGTTTTTAGATTTTCACAGATGGCATTAATGTGTTAATAAAATATAGCAAGCCCACAAGTCCCACCCACTGACAAATAAACAAAAAGCCCAGCATAAAGGAAACCAGAAAAATTGCTGAATCTGAAGAAAGCTCACAAAAGCAAAAATCCTGATTTCTATGCCTTTATCTTCTGGATTAGGTCAAGCTGAACTACACTGATCCACAGCACAGGACACACTCTTTCCCTGCACTGCCTTGGACACTGATGTAAACTACAGCATTCTCACTTCCACCTTGAAGTAAGCAGCTGAAGTGTCTGAAACCCCACCAAAAATCAAAGGATACTATTTTTTTCTTCTATTCTAAGCCAAAGGCTCTCTCTTTTCTATTATATCTTACTAGTGAGGTGAGCAATCTCCAGAACAAGGATTCCACACCTCAGAAAAGTGCCCAATCACAAGGCTAACAGCAAGCCTTGGAGGAAGCAAGGACATGGTCCTGTTCTCCAGCGAAACTTTCTCACTTTGCAGAAACAGTGCAAGTTTCATTAAGAAAGAGAAAATAAAACCCAAAACAAAAAGAACCCAAGAGCCTGCAAATACACACAAGTATAAGCAAGAAGGAACTTGATGTTACAGCACACCAATGTGGGCACTTTTCCCAACATGAATCAGAATCTAAGGCCCTGCTCACAAATTTCATATGGAAGAGCCACTTTGTAAAGTGCATAAACAGCACTATGCCCAAGGCTGAGAAGATGAAGGACACATACAGACACTGAGACACCCTAGGAGGTATGAAAAGTTGAGTTTCATCAAGTTCAATGCCCTTAAACCATGCAATATAAAATGGGACCCATTAATGGACTGGGGCCACACTATTGAGATCTTAGCTGGCAGCTTGACATCCTTAAGTTTTATCAATAACACTATGTTTTCAAAACTAGCCATTTGCATTCATTTAGAAACTCTACACTGCCATCATTGTGACTAATTCAGATTTTACCTTGACAATAAGCAAGAAACAGCTTGATAAGGTAAATAAGTAGTTTTAAGAAGTGCTAACTAATGTTAATCATCATCTACAAACATTCTGTGGCTAAAGCAATACTGCCAACTTGAAAGTTTCTCAGTATACTAAATTAGTTTTTGACTCTACTTTTGACTCGACCAGACAATCTTTATATTAAAATCACAATGGAATTTCCACTTGTGTTCCTTTACTAGTAAATTCATAAAGAGCTAATCAGCACAAGATTGTAAACATCAGGGTCTTACATTTGGAAAAGAACATGTAAGACATGTCACAGCCCAAAACCAAAGCCACATAGTTCATCAAAATCCTCCATGTCTCAAACAAGCTACTGCTTCAGTGGAATACATTTTCAAAGTGCTTCAGTTTCCAAGTACCAGGGACCTCACGCTGACCTGTATGGGGATTTTTCACTTCCTGTAGCAATCAGAGCAAAGCCAGATCCTAACCAATTATATCACAAGAAGTTGGTTGTAAAATGTCAGCTTGACTGTTACCATACTGCTCATCAATTTGCATGAAACTATACTTACATAAACGGTTTTGTAATCATGCATGTAATAGCATGCAACTCATGTCAACAGCAGCACAGCCACGGGGTCTCAAGTAGCAACTGTAGGCAACACAAAGGAAATCCACCGCACCTGTTGCCTACTCTACCTGTAGCTCATGCATCTCAGCAGCGCGCTAAGATTCTGTTACTTACTGCCACACAGCTCTTCATGTCAAAAAAGCCACCCAGCCACCAGCACAGCTCTGTCCCCCTATGAGGGGGACGGCGGTGTACAGGGACGCGGTCCACGCTCGCCGCCGCGGGACACGTGTGTTCCCCGAAGATGCTACCCGCCTCTATTTTCGCTCCCTCCAAATACCGGCGCTGACCTTCCGCACGCTGGGGCCCGCAGCCCGCGCCCCGCAACCCCGGCAGTGCCCCGGGACCGGCCCCTTCGCGGCAGAGAGCCCCCCCGGCCGCAGGGCGGAGAAGCCGTAGCCCCCCCGCCGCTCTCCTCCTCCACACCGGCCCGACCGCCGTCCCGCGGCACCGCCCCGCCGGGCCGGACGCGGGGTCCTGCCGCCCCGCTCCATGTGGAGGGGACCGCCGTACCGCCGGTCCCCGGCCCGGTCTCGCACAGGCAGAGAGAAGAGGTGGCACAGCCGCCCCTCGAAGCCCCCAGCTACCCCCACCGCCCTGAAACTGGGGACAGGGTGTAAGTGGTAGTGCCTGTGCCCCACTGCCGGTCTGGGATGGGCGGCGCCGCGCCAGAGTCACCCCCAGAGCCTCACACCCCACGGCCCGGTCCGAGGAGGGGCCGAAGCCGGCGCCCCCTTCCCTCGCTACGGTCTGAAGCGGGTGGGTGTGTATGCCACAGCCGCCCGCCGCCACCCCCTTCCTGGTTTGAGGAGAATCGTCCCGTTCCCCCTTCTCCTCCCTGTCTGGATCCCCGCGGCATTGCCCGCTCCCCCGGTGGCCCCAACCCATCTCCCCGGCAACTGGAGAGCCCCGGCGCGCGAGGGTTACGTAACCTTCGCCCGGCGACCGGAGCAGCCCCCTGCCCCCCACCGGGCCGCCCCCTGTCCCCTCCTGCCACCGCCGGGATGCCCACCCGACCCCCAGCCCCGGCCGGCCGTCGGGAGAGTGCTCGGCAAAGCCCTACTCACCGAACACACCGTGTCCACCCAGTCCGGCGCAGCCCGGCACCGACTTCATACAGGCAGAAACGTGACTGAGCCCGCAGAGCCCACCCGACCCGCCGCGCCATTGGCCGTGGGAGCGTGACGCAAACGGGGGACGGGGGCGGGGCGCCTCTCCCATTGGCGGGCCCGGACGCCGCTCACTTTACATAAGCCTCACGTGTGGCACCATGTTTCCACCGGCAGCCACAATCGCCTCCGAGCCTGCCCCGTCAGCTCGCCCCCCCTTCCGCCCTCCACCCCCGTCTGCTCCTTCGCCACGGACGCAGCCCGCCCCAGCCATCACCAGAGCGCTCACCGCTGGCGCTCTGCTCCTCACAGCCCCTCCACCGCTGGGCCGAGGAGGGCAGAGGTTACATCACGCCTGAGGGAAGAGGCCCCGCCCCCTTTAAGGCGTCCGTGACGTCAGCGCGCGCCCGCCCGCTGGCTCGGCGCGCGGGGGACCGTTGGCGGTGGGGCCGCGCGTTCGAGAGCTGAGGCGGGGCGCGCGCCCCGGCTGCCAACGGCTGCGTCGCGCGCTGAACCGCTCTGAGGGGAGAAGCGCGATGGCGGAGGGCATCACACTGTCCTTGCACGGCGGCAGAAGGCGGGCGAGGGGCAGCCGGGCTGCCCACCTATCGCAGTCCCAGGCGGGTCGGGAAGCCCTCCCGGCCTGCCGGCGGGAAAAGGTCGCTCTGGAAGGGTCATTTGTGCGGCCTGGGTGCCGCCGTTTAAGGACTGGCGGGCCTCCGAGCTGAGGGGGGAGAGAGAAGCCCGTGCAGCCAGGGGGTTTAGCGTTCCTGGTGGGAGGATACTGACGCGCTGCTCGCCGAGTAGAAGCAGGAGCTGGAGCTTTCGGAGATACAAGCCAATGGCCTGCTGGGGGATCAGTTCGCTTACATAAGGGAGAAGCGTGGGTTTCCCGCTATTGGCACCCGTGCTGGGTGCCTGCCCTGAAGTTTCAAAAGTGACGCGTGTAGTGCTCAGAAGTTGTCCGTCCACAAACCAAAGCGCAGTACACGCGAGAGTAAAGCTTCACCTTTCTCCAGCATCGTCCAGTTAGCATCAGTTTAAGTAACTGTACAAACGGTTAAACTAAAGAGTTTCTGAGGCATTAAAGGTATGTCCCATTACCTTGTGGAAAACTAGTTCCTGATACACAAAGTACCATATGAACCAACTCTTCATGTTTATTCCAAAAACAAAAAACCAAAAACTCTTGCCCTTTTGTTAGGCAAACAGTAAAAAAGCTAAAATCTATTTTGTGACATGAGCCACACAGGTTTTTGCTCAGGCAAAACCCTGCAACATCCTAAGTTGTGCAAGAACCTGAGATTTGAGTGATATTACCCATTCTTAAATAGTTCATCGTGTTGAGTAGCATTGTTCTAGTCTCCATGTCTTCCAAGGCTGTGGTGAGCAATTTGTAGCTGAGAAAATAACTGCCATATTCTGAACTTTATTTATCTTAATAGTCATATATGTCTATGCAAAGAAGGAAGAGGGGACATGCCAAAGCTCTTGTCAGTCTTGGTGTGAATACAGCAGTCTGGTGTCACAGCACTTGTACACTCCCTGAGTACGTGTGTTTGGTCCATTGGTTGTAACACAATGGAGAGCCATCAGGGCTTGCACTGTTTATCTGCAAAATGAGGTTAATGCTGCTTCCCTGCCTCACTGTGGTGTTAAGGATAAGTCCATTAGGTACATAGATATTTAAGCTATGACTTTTACGGAAACAGCCTTTGAGTAACATACTGAGGAGTATTTAACTCCTGAAGAGAAGGGGGTGGGCAGCGGAAGCATTAGGACCAGATTCTGCAACTGGATTTGTCGTGATGCACAAGACAGCTTATCAGGATCCCATTCTTAGTTTGCACTCCTCTGAGGAGTCTAATTTAAATACTAATCCTGATTAAATATTCTCTGTGTATTTTAGTCAATTTAGTTGTTAGGACTTCACATCCAAAATTTAATTGCCTTTTCTGTTTGTTAGAGTTGGTTGGGTTGGAGTCAAGTAGAAATACATTCTTGGTTTCTATGGAATGGTGTTTATCATGTCATTTGCCAAAAATACCAGTCTCTTACTACAGACTCTAAGGCACTTTACCCAAGGTAAAACTGTGAGCCCCTCCCCCCCACACCGTGCAAGCATGAGAAGCTGGAGACAAACTATGAAACTGCCCTAGAGCTGAATGAGTTTCCAGAACAAACAGAACAGGAGACACATTCATCACTGTAGCAGAGCATGCCAGTTCTAGCAGGCAAGCAGTAATCACCATTACCAGAAAAAGCCAGTACCTTTTCCATCCTACTAACTACCAGAGGCATTTCTTGCCTTCCACTTATTTTAAAGGGATAAAGGTTTTTAAAGGGCTTTTATCCTTTAATTAAAGGGATTTTAAAGGTTGGCAGCTCTATTTCTGCCAGATTTTACTCTTTGTATCTTTCCATTTAATTTACCAAAAACCAGGGAAAACGGTGTTACTCAAAATGTGATTGTGCACCTTGTACAAGTTCATTCCTAATTTTTCTATTGTGATCATTTTCTCAAAGCTACAATTGTGGAGGTAGATACTAATTTTTCCAGGGAACATTAGTGTGAAATGACCATAAGGCAGGCGCATGGCTTCCTGAGGAGAGAATATTACTCCTGACACAATGGCTCACCTTCTAAGAAGCAATGCAAAAGAAAATTTTTACAAAGCACCGTAGGACAAAATTCATTGTTTTGATTTGAAAGTCACTCTACCTAGTAAGCAGTTATACAATAAGCATTTTAATAGCAGCATGAGTACAATATTTGTGCATGTACACAAGTTCTAAACAACACAGAGATCATAACTAAAACATTAAAATATTTGAGTTTTTTCTCATCTTTATTTTTTTTAATGGACTGTAACTCTGGGACATGGTGAGAACAAGTAAATTATATATATGCAAGTCCTTTAAATACATCTCTTTCACCATAGAACATACCACATCTGACGCTAACATTCATCCAAAGCAGCCTTTACCTGGTGAGGAGGGGCACAGTCCTGTTTGAAATTCTACCTGGGTCACCTATTTGGTTTTGCAAGGGAAATACCAATCTGTATGAAACACCATGGAAGACTGCAGGCTTTCTTAAGTAGGGTCCATCCCTTGGCATGTAGGTTTGGGCCTTCATGTTTTCTTTTAAATGCACAACTAATGTTGCTCAAACTGCACCATGAATAGGTTGTTTCCATATGGTATTGAATATCTTCTTTGTCTGCCTTTTTCTCCAGCATAGCATCTTTCCAAACTCACAAAAGATGAATTGGTAGAAGAAGGCCTTTTCACTTTTTCTTGGGTTTTACATGGGGGAAAAATAGGTTGGGTTTTTTTGTTGTTTTTTTTTTTTTTTTTAATGAGACTCCTCCTGCTTCTTGCACTTTCCAATATTATCAGAACTTTACAGACACACACAAAAAGCTGAAGCTTTTTCCAGTATATTTTTAAACATAGAACTTTTAGCTTAACAGAAGCATTTCAAGCAGGTCTGATAATCAGCAACATACTGAAAGTATCGACATTTTGGGGGACAAAAAACACAACAAGAATTTCACTATGAAAAAAAATAAGAAAAAGAGATCATTTGAGACTTCCAAGAAGCTATGTAAAGATTGCTTGCTTGGTTTCCTTAGTGTTAAAGAAATAGAGCTCATCTTTCCAATAACTATGCTTCCCTATTGCCTTGATCACTCCCAGAAGTTACCTGTTGGAATTAATGCCACAGCACTGATAGAACTGTATATTGTTAAAAAAAACCCAATAATTTAAAAAAAAAAAAAAAAATCAATATTTTGCAGCTAAAGCTCACATCTAAGTCTTCCTTTCCTCAGTCCAATTACTCATACTTTGTGGCGATGCTGACAGTCATTGATTCTTGCAAAGAGCCGGAAAGGATTTTTTTGCTAATGAACAAAAGACGTCACTGTTACTGTCTCTGAAGAAAAAGGGTGAGGGAAGGAAAAAGCCCACTTTCCTCATTAGCATTGAATATATAGACAGGTTTTTCCAAAAGCATTACAAAATGAAGGGAAAAAAAATAAAAGCGGAAGGATAGCAGTAAAACACACTGATTAAAATATAAAGGAACATAACAAATAAGAACTATTCAATCAAAAAGTTCCCGGTAAGTGCTGCAGCTCATAAGTCTTTCTAAAGGTGCATGGCTGTCCCCAGCAAGCAAAACTTTCCTAAAGAGTTCTGAGAAATGTAGTTTTTCATTATGTCCCTATTTTTATGTTTTTCTAGCTATTTTCATTAAATCAAGTCCCTATTGATAACTTCAGTGTAATTTTAATTTTCAAGTATCTTAAAAAGTGACACCTAAAGAAGCCCTGAATTTGTCTGTTTTAAAAGGACTAGAAGGATAAAATGGAAGGGGTGTATCTCATCACTGTAGCTATATGTGCAACAGGTCCATTAACACGATTTTAGACACAAAATACAGCTCCAGGATCCTGCTATTCAGTGTATATTTGCAAATCATTTTCTTTAGTCAGCCCCACAGAAGGCTGAAGAGGGCCTGAAATTGAATCCTTTGTGCTGAAAAATTTTTTTACGCTTCCTGTATAATTCAAGAATTTTAGCATGTGATTTTGCAGTCTACCTCAGGCGATCAAAGACTACACACCCACCAAAAGGAACAGTCCCACCACCTCCACTGAGTTAAAAATTAGAGCTTATGTAACTGTACTGTCAGGCAGATTAGGAAAACATCCCATGAAAGAAATTTTTGGTTGGATCATAACACAGCTGCAGAAGCATAAAAGCCAAAACAAAGCAGGATGGAAGAACATGTTTTGGCTGGCATCAGAATGTCCAAGACATGGAATTAGAGTTGGGCACTTTAAAAAAGTACATGTCATGAGACTAGCATAAAAGAGCTAGAAAGAGATACCAAACAGAAAAGTGCATCCTCACTCCTGCTTACTGTGTTGGATTTATGCCTTGAAAGAAAGTTACTCCATCAGGTGCCACCCAGACTTAGATGCCAAAGGCATTTTACACGAGGCTTCTGAGCCAATCTAACTTTTGCTTTTATCATGGGGGGACAGTGCTGCTCTGCAGCTCATCCCCACCACCCCTGCAGCCCATCCCCACCACCCCTGCTATTTGCTTGGCTTCTCAGTGAGCCAGTTCAATTTGATAATGCATGAGAAAGCTTTCTGAGATAGTTTTATGCCTGTTAAGCAACTGAATCTGATTCCTGGATGAGCACATACATCCAGGAAATACTTCTGAGTCCATGCATAGAATGGAATAGCTCTTCTAAAGGTAGTGAGGCAGCGGTACAGCATTTCCACACCTTTTGATTGCTGAGGCAAGCTACTTTGTGGATTAAGCCTGGCCATACAAAACAGGTGTCCTCAAGACACCTGCATTCCTTAACTCACATCTGTAACACAGCATGTCCTATCTCTTGATTCCTCTCAACACTGATTTCTATTACACTTTTGATATTAGTTTAAATAGCAATCAAACCCAATTCTTCTATTTAGTTTCAACTCGGTGTTTACTGGCCAGGGTCAGTTTACTGACCTCCATCACATTTATGATCTCCTTTTGGACCTAAGTAGAATAAAGCATTATCAGTCTCTCACAAAAAGGGAGTAACAGGTACCTTCCTTTGAAAAGAGTATAAGGACAGAGGGACAAGATCTGGGTACTGGCTTCCCCACCTGTGAGAATTTATGCAATTTTCATTAAGTAGTCATTACATAAAATGCTGGACTAGGTCTTGGCACAGGATTGGAGCTGGACTGGTTTTTGTCCCCAGGTAAGCTCCCAGTCATTGTGCCATGGAGTCATGCCACTGCTCTCAATGAACAGGAACACTAACAGATTATGACAAATATTTGTAAGAAATTGGATGGTAAGTAGCAGACTAGGTGGAATTTGTTCCAACACACCTATGGCTTTCCTCATTGCAGACATAGATATAATTTAAGCCAGACAATCAGGCATACACTCTATGATAAATAGTAATTATAGATTAGTGATTTAAAGCTGGTGAAGAAGGAAGAGCCAAATTTTAGATGAGAAGAAGCACTTCTTTATAATTCTGAGAAGCGTCTCTTAATTAAAAACATTTCATTTTCAGATTGAGTTTCCCATTACTGTTCTGCTTGAATTAGTTTTCCAGTGTTACTTCACACATGAGCTGTTTTCAACTGAATGTTGCTGCTAATGAAGTCAGTGGAAGCTACGTTTTGTTTCCAGGAGAGGGTGTACCCTAGCTGGCTGAGTTTGTTTTAGGAAAATAAGCCTGTCATACCTGGTCATGCTACCAGAAAACAAAGTAGGGATTTTAAAAAGCCCTTTTGGCACTGCACAAGTCCCTTGTAAGACTATGTCAATTCAAGGTACTTTAGTGGTTCAAGTTCCACAGATATTGTCCATAAATAAATTAGGAAGTTCTGATAAGCAATCAGAATTTCTTTTCTTTTAATTTTAATACATTAAAAGAAAAAGAGAAAGGGCAGCACACTTTGTGCCCTGTCATTTATTCACAGCACCAAGAAGTGAAGGATTTTAGGATAGCTCCCTTTGATTTAAATAGCTCTGGGAACTTGCTGTAAAGTACACTGCTACTGAAACAAAGAGAGCAGAAATCTTTCCCATCTTAGTGAATTATCTGGCATTTAATTGGTATAAGCTTAACTACAACCTTTCCCTAGCAGAGCCCTAGGCAGACTTCTCTCATCTATCTAGTTTCCCAAGTATATAATTTATTTGAAATTATGTAGTTGAAAGATCCTTAGGACTTCTTACTATTTGTTATATAGTAGACATCACCCAATAAATTTCAGATTAGATGAATGGGGAGATGCAAGCAAGCAGACAGAATCACATGAGCCTTCTTTACATTGAAAAACACTAAAATATAATACTTTTTACAATGAGACATATTCTATCCACTTGTAACATGTGATACTCCATTAGCAGTAGGAGAACTTTGAAATTTAATGCTTCTGTTGTGTAATTACACAATAAAAGAAATTAAACCAGCATTTTAATTCAGTCAAAAGGGGGAAAAAATAGCCCTCCTTTCATTTCTTAAAGGAGATGGTTAACGGGTGTAAAAAGGAAGCAGGGATTAGTAAACCTTAGTAATATTAGCTAATTATTGCTAATTAAAGGAAGGATTGCTGTCATCTTAAAGCACTGTGCTACAGGAAATCTTAGGAGATATATTTAAGAAAAAAGGGCTAGCTAGAGGAAAACAAAAATTGAAACAAATCTTACCTTGCCAAAAAAACCCCAGAAAACAGCCATAGGATATACCTCCTGTAGGCAATGACAGAAATGCTGCAAGGCTCATTGTTTCCTTGGTGTCTGGGTGGAAAACTGAATAAGCATAAGGATTTCCTTCCTTCTAGTGGGTCTGAACCATGTATCCAGCTGCCTGTGATTGATCTGGGTAATTTACAATGGTTATTTTGTGTCCCCAGGCCTGCTCTTCCACTGGTCATTACTTTCCCCCTCTTGTTAATAATGCTGGTAAGCTTTTGCTGGTAAGATTTTTTTAACACTGAAGCAAGCACTAAGTTGGGGACACTGATGCCTCTCATGCAGTAATAGCATTCTTCTTTTTTAGATTAATACAGTGCAGAGAAAATAGTGCCTTGAGGCACCCTTAAATCTGCATCATAGGGACAGTTTATGAAGACATGTTCAAAGCAGCTTTAAAATAGTGGAAACTCCTTGGGTAGTTCCAGAGATCAGTGTGGATGCAAAAAACCACTCAAGGACTTCAGTCAGTGCTGAGGCATTTAGCCTGTTCTGCCAGAGCATTCCTCCAGTTGACTGGCACAGAGCAAGTGTGGGCAAGTTGGTCACTGCTGCAGTCCTTGCAGCGAGTATTCTCCTGAGTGGTGGTGCCTGACGAATTTACCAAAGTATTTCCTTACATGTACTCCTAGTCATTATTACTAGAAAGAGGATAATTTCCCTCTGCAGGAAAACTTTATACCTTTATTTTGTTAGTTTGCAAATATGATCCTACCTGGGGTTGACTAACAAGAGTTACCTGGCTCATGGTAAGAGTGATAGAACCAACATATATTTTGACTAAACAGCTTGTATTTAAACATCAGGGTCATCCATTTCAGTTGTTAACCAAGAGTAGTTTCTAAGTTTTGTCATCTCTGCTCTTCTAACTTGCATTAGTCCATGGCACATGCACATCTCTTATTGCAGCATGGAAGCCAAATTTGAGTTTCAGCAGAATTTCCAACCCCTACTTCCCACCCAATATAGTAAATATTAAGTTGTCAATACTGTGGCATTTAAGCAAATTCACCAAAACTAAAAAGTTAGTAACTTTAAAACTGCCATCAGTTTGTGTTTACCTGCAAGTCAAAGAACTTACAAATCACTCAGGCCAATTTAAGATTTTTCTTGCCTTTACCTCTAGAAGGAACAACATAGGTCTGCATGCCAGCAGGCTTTGAGGTGCTTTGGCCTAGAGAGGCTGCATACGCTACTCAAGGCACTTCAAAAAGCAAACCAAAATAGGGAGATTTTTTTTAATTACAGATTTTATACTTTACTGGAACCTAATAACAATGAATCAACACTTTTTTCTTTTTTTTTTTGGTCACACGCTGTCTACTGAGACAGCATCTCCACTTCTTAAGCTCTAAAATGCAATCAAAGCACGTTGTGTTATCATCTAAAAGCAAACCTCACTGCAAACTTGATCTTTAGAGCTTGGATTCATGTCCCTCAGAAATATAGTACAGTGCTCAAGACCAGAGACATAATACACTACAGCATGTCATGAGGCCATTACAAGTAATGACACCTTAAATTTTGACATGGAGCATCTTGTAATTCACACTGAGTTAATGCAACTGCTAATTACAGAAGCCAAATCTATTTAAACAAACCCTTTCTCAAACCATGTAGTGGATTACAGTGCAATGAATTATGTAGGGTGTCCATTAACAAAATATACTGGAAAACTGCAGTGTGCCCACCTAGACTCAGCCATTACCAGTGAAGTGAATGCACTCCATTGTTTACAAGCTAGGATGCCACTGCAAGTTAATCATGTAGGACCCAGTTCTCTATAATCAAATGGAAACAACAGAAGACCTAGTATGACTACTAGTGTATTACACATTCAGAAAATTATGCTGCTATTAGCATGCTATAATAGCTTAATCTGAGATGAAGCCTCAATTCCACTTATATAATCTAGATTTTGTTGTCATCAGTGGGGCTGGGGTTTTATAACGGCAAAAATACTTCACAAATAAGGTTCAAATTTTCAATGTTTACCCTGAAATGTTATAATTTTTATTAACTACTTTTGCAAGAAATAGTTTTACCAAAGTAGTTATTTATGTAGTGCAAGGCAGAGAAACAAAGGTATAGTAAGGAATATTTTCTTAGCCACATGTTAAAAAACCTGAGTGTAGAAGTTGAGCACTCTTGGGTGTGAAGTCATGCAACCAAGCCTTGAAGACTTGGTCAAACTAGACACGGACCTTATTTGCAGAACCCAGTTCTCATCTCAACATAAATATGATCATCATCAGGGATAATGATCTTTCCTCACCACAGCAATATTTTGTATTTTTAAAGTTTTTTTGTTTTAAACCCAGGACATAGAACTGTTAAGTCATTAGTATTGGTATTACTATTATCAGTATTGGCACTAATAGTAGTGCCAATAGTGCTAGAAAGTGACTACATTGTGAGAGCTCAGGCATCATCAGAGGAGATGTAATAGTGGAGGGACAGTTGTTTCAAATAGACTTCTGTAGTGGAGTAGCTGCCCTGTGAGAACACTGTGCAAAGCTGACTGCAGCACTATTTGTTTTCCGTTCAGTTCTACTTTACTGACTTTGGTGAAACCAGTCATTAAAAAGGAAGGTAGGGAATGTTCTTAAATGAGTCATGTTTGTTCTACGACTGTCAGACTACATCCCTAACTGGTCCAGTAGCTCTGTTCACCCAGTGAGGTCATTCCCATATAGCACATAACACAGGGAGACTTTGCTGGCAACATGCTTCATATTGGCTCCTGACTTGAGTCTTTCCATGACCAGATCAACAGGTACTTCTCCACATAGATGTGGTGTTTTCTGATGTTTGCAATAGTTGAAGGAAAGGCTCTAAATTTCTCTAAGACAAAGATGCATTTAAATTATATGGTTGTTTTTTAAACAAGACTTGAAAGAGTTTATTAAGAACAAATGAGTCAGCTTAATCAGTCACCCTGAGCAATGCCAAATCAGAGAATCCTAGCAGTAGAAGGCAGCCCTGGAAGCATCAAGAGAATACAAAGACCTTGAAGGCTTAGTCAAAGTGTGCAGCCATCGTGACTGGACACAACTCTTCTGATTTCTTTTTTCCATAGAGAAAGCGAAGAACATAGTAGTTGAAGGAAATTGCTTCAGAGGTAATAGCTCTTGTGGACAACAGGGAGAATAATCTTTCATTCAGCATGATGAAACAGAAAATATGTGGGATGAAGCACAGAGTGAGATAGTGCCAAAACCACAAAGAAAAATGACGTTAAGTTTGAGAATGCTTGAGAAGTTTGAACCCTAAAGGAAATGATGTTCAGGAGACAGAAAAAAACAGAGATGGGAAAAACTGTTAGGATGAATGCCAGTTAAAGCAGAAGGGCCAACCAAGGATTGGACAGTACAGTTTAATCCTGTACAGAAAGATTGTGACTGAATTTGTTTTGCATTCAAGATGAAGGATGATGGATCATTAGTCCATGCTGGCATTACAAAGGAAATAAATGCACTAGGATGATGAGCACTGACTGGCTGTGACAGTGGCTGTTTCATCACAGGGCAGTACCCATGCCTTCACTGGTGTTCATTGCCCAGGCTGTGCAGCTTGGAGGGGTCACTGCTGACTGCTGCTTGATGCTGGGCACTGCAGTGGGTGGGTAGCTGCACTGCAAGCCAACAAACACCTGAAAACCTGTCTTTTTTTTTTTTTTTGTCCTTTTTTTGTTTTTTTTCCAGCCTTCACTAAGGCTGGAAAGCAAGATCTTGAAAGCAAGATCTCTTTTTAAGTAGCTGTGTGTTTATTTAAAGGAAAACAAAGTTTAAAAGACAGCCTGTGTTCTGGCACTGCAATAAGCAAGAATTTTACTTTTGGTTTATTAACAACTCTGGAAAAAAAAAGTCACTCAAACTTGGAGACTTCTGAGTGAAACAAGACTGAAATTAAATTACTATTTGATTGCCAGTCACAGGGCAATGTCTCAGGGCACCCAGCTATCATCTGACTAGGCACTGAAGGTATCAATAGGATCTTTTTTGGTGGTAGAGGCAGGAGAATTTTTTCAAATTAATCCTTGAGGGTATTGCTTACTATTGTTTCACCAGTTATAACCTTGTTGGTCCTAAAGGACAGAGGTAGCAGAAAGCAATTTTTAAGAAGTAACAGTTGTAACATAGGAGAATTAGAGTGATTGCTGGGGCAGGTAGGAGGCTAAATGCAGTTTTGAGAAATTCTAATATGATAGTAGGATGATTCAGGTTTCTTTAATACAGACAACAAAATATTTGTGCCACTACATACAGCATTTGGTGATGTTTTACTTGGACCAGAGCTCAGACTGCTGCTCAAGCCATAAGTGATGGACCTGGCAACTGTGCAGAGATGGATTGTCAGGATGACTAAGACATGGGTAGTGAAACTGAAGAAAACAGCAAACAAGAATAAGAATTATACATTGCACTCAGATAATCACCAGGACATTAGAAATAATTTCTGATCCAGCTCAGGAATGAAGTTCACATCAAGCTTTCTAGAGGACTGAAGGGGAGCAAGAGTGTGTGTGTGGTTATCAAATGGGGCCTGATAAGCAGGTGTAAGGATGGCAAAATTAATCCAGATGTCTCCTGGTGACAATAAACACTGACCTTTTTGTAGGCATCTCCGAAGTGGTTTGAATGGAGATAGAAGTGTTCTTCATTAGCACAAAATGTACATTGCAGTAACCCCATCTGACAAAGCTGCATTATGGCCAACAGAAAGTTGAAAAGCCAGGCTTACTTCCTTTGTAAAGCAGTACAGTTAAAAGCTGTTAGATTTTAATTAGACTGTTCTGATGGTAAGGGAGAAGTCAAGGGTGTTATTTCTGCAAAACCACTTAGAAAGCTGCCTTAGAAGTGTACTAATTCATTGTATTTGATACCAGGAAATTCCCGTACTAAAAGGTATTTAACATACCTGCCATGTGGTGGTAAGAGCTTGTGATGATAGCTGCCTAAACCACAGGTGATGTTACAAGGTTATGTACCCCTAGATTTGAAACACCTGGGAAAGCAAAAAAAAAGATGGTTTGATTTTATAATAGTCATCATCCCTGCCTAGCTCTCTATCTTATAGAGCTCTAGCAGCCTCAAGATTACCTGCTTTTCATTTCAGATTACAGTTCTGACAATCTCCAGTTGCAATTTAAAAAAAATTTATTTTCTTTTTAGATCTCTCAGGAGCACTTAAAAGCATCTTATTTATTCATTTACCTCCATGTACTTCAGTTCACAAAGTAAACAGACAGTCACTTCAAGGTTTCTGGCTTCACACTACCTATAGACTTTCCAAAGCCTATGCAAGTCCCCGAGCTCTTCATTCCACATCCTTAGTAACCCTTAAGAAGCAATCCTTCCTTTTGTTCCCTGCACATCCATGAATCATGCACATGTGCTAACAGAAAGTAAAATATACTAGATTTTTAATATAATCTTATAGATTCTTCTACATCCACCTTACTCTCTCCATCAGATTACACAGAATTTAATTTTCATTTGGTTTTATAATCTGCTAGAGTTCTCTGTAATCTTGAAGTCAGCAGTGAGGACATCATGTTTCAAAAAAAGCCTGTGCTAACTGTGCAGCCTAACTATAACAGTGCTAACAGAATATTAACCCATTGTGCTCTCTTAATTATTGGCATAAACCTCATTCTGGCTTTGACCATTTCCCTGTGTTCTTCAATATCACATTCATAAGCACCAAACAAACTAATTCACCCTCTCACTGTCCTTTTCTTCTTTTTCACATGGATCAGGATATGCACTGTACGAAATCTGTGCTTGCTTATTCTCAGCTTCTGCTTGTAGGCCCAAAATGCCCCCAGTTTGTTGCCAGATACAATTGGAGGTATTAAGGAAAAAAATTGTAGTTTTACTAAAAATGTACTGTCATACACAAAGCCATCTTGACATTACCTGGTTTGGCTGTCTTTGGGTGAGGAGGTACTGTGCCCTTGGTACACGCTGAGTTGATTTGCCAGGAAATCAGAAGAGCTGTTGAATAACACCCCATTTGCCTGAAGGTGCAGATCTACCCACCAGCTACCTTTTAAAATATACTTCTAGTCACTAGGAGGGGGAAGAAAAGCAGCTTCCAACTCTTGTCCCTTCAAAGAGCTTAATTACTCATTAGGAATAATGATGGCAACAGTTAACATGACCCATTGAGCCATTATACTATGGGCCAGCATCAGCTGTTTCACCTTAAGGCAGATGACCTTGCAAGAGAGTCTTTATCCCCCTCACAGAGAATCCTTATTTATTAATTTGAAAAATGTGTCCAAAGTACACTAAATTTGTGATCTATCTCATGGAGGTAGCTCCCTGAGTTTATTGTCCCCTATTAAAGAGAAAACATCTGTTACCATTACAAAATTTAAGAATAAGGTCAAATACACTAAATGCACTCTCCCATCTGCTCCTCTTCACACTCTAATAGTTGCATCATTCTGCCCCCCTCCCCATTTTTGCAGAGACTGAATATATAAAAACTCAGTGTGAATCAGAAAATCTTCATTTTCAGAAGTCTTTAGCACTTTACAGAGGGGGAATGAAAGCTGAAGCTGTTTAAGTGTCCTTAAGATGTGCATATTTGGAACAGAAATTATACAAAAAGCATCTTAAACCAACATTTATTGGCACAAATATACATGTCTACATACAAATGTCTACAATATTCTTGTAAAATACATTCACCACTTAAAAAAAAAAAATCACTGTCCACAGAAAAGTACAATAATATTAAACTTTGTAAGTCATCACAATTTTAGCATCAAACTGCATGCATTCATCATTTATAAATGGAATTCCACTGACCTCCAGGTAAAGCACTTTAATAAATTTCCTGGTCTCCACAAAATTATTTTTCTTCCCCAGGTAGCTCCAGTAATGTGCTAATGAAATGTTTTCTGTAGAGGCACAAATCACAATTTTCTTTCTACAAGGTGGGCAATGCTCTTCTCAGCACTTTCAGATCCTTTCTGAGTGCGTTACTACATAGCTTAACACCACTGTGGCCTTTTTCAAGGAGGCAATCAAATATTTGGTCTGGAGTTTCATTTTTAAAAGGGCAACTGTAAACTTATTTCTGATTATTCATATTGGAGGGAGTGCAGCTTGAAGAATTAAAAGGAGGTAGAAGAAAGCTTTTTGGTTTGCACTGCCATTCCAGCAGCATTTGAAACAGAGGTGGCATTGCTAAGGTGACTTGTGAGGAGAACTAGTAACCTCAGTAAATCCTTTCTTTGGTGACAGTCTAGTAATATAGTAGCCAATCAAGGTTTTGTCACTGACCTCAGCCAGTAGAACTAGACTTTACTGAATGTCCTGAGTCTGACACTATGCCTATCTTAACTCCGGTGCCAGAGCAGCAGCTCCACATACACAGGGTGGAAAGGATGCACTGATATCCTCAGGGTGATCAGGTCTGGCCTATCTAATGTAAAAGGAGACAGAAAAGATGTCAGTGGAAGTTCTTTGAAAAATGAGGGTTACAGTGGCTCCCACAAGATCTGAATTTGTCTCTAATCAGATCATTGTATCAAAAAAGGAAAAAACAATAAAAAACAGTTGCTTATGAAGGTCCATTAAATGCTCTGCCCCAAACATTGATCTTACAAAGAAAATGGCAGCTGCCATTACTTTTAAACCTGCAGCTTATCAAATGGAGAAATTAATTTTCAAAAGATAGATTAAAATATTGAGACATCTTAATTCTCTTAAATGCTTTTCATTACAAAAGCTCAGACCACCATCACATCTTGAGGTGCTGGAACACGTCCAGAGAAGAGAAAAAAATCTGGTGAAGGGTTTAGAGTACAAACCTTAGGGGAAGTGGCTGAGGGAACTGGGGTTGTTTAGCCTGGAGAAAAGGAGGCTGGGGGGAGACCTTGTTACTCTATAACTACCTGAAAGGAGTTTGTAGCGAGGTGGGTGTCAGTCTCTTCTGCCAAGTTGCAAGTGATACAAAAGGAAGAAACAGCCAACAAGAAGATGTGTAAGGGGAGGATTAGACTGGATATTAAGAAACTGAATGGTCTGTGAAGCAACAGGCTGCACCCAGAAGTGGTGGGGTCACCATTCCTGGAGGTATTTAAAAGACATGTAAATGTGGTGTGGACATGGCTTGGTGGTGGGTTTGTGTTCTGGTTTGGCCCAGGATAGAAACAATTTTTTGTCCTGTGATTTTGCTTTCAGCTAGGTCTCCTAAGCAGATGTACTAGCTGAAGTAACAGCAAACTTCTCAGTCAGTGTCTGCTTCTAGGCCTGATAACACTCAATGTTTATACTTACAGGTAGGGAATGGTCAGCAGAACCAAGACCACTGATCAGTTCTGAGGAACATCCTATGCTCTGGAAAGAGAAAGGGAGTAAAAGGCTCACACCTGCAACCCTCCTTTAGGGAAGAGTGGACAAGACAGGTGACCAAAATTGACAAAATGGAGTATTCCATCCCATACACATCATATTTAGTATAAATTTGAGGGGTTGCAAGGGTCAAGCCCCTTCCTTTGTCCTTGGCCAGCATCCTGGAAGGATTTCATCTGTGCATATGGCTGTAGTCCCAACCATTACTGCTTACTTTTAACATATGAAAGGTGATTTTTTGGCATATAAAGAGTTTACTAAATGTTTTAAATTAAATTTAAATTTAATTTAAATTGTTTCCTCATCTTGTCATCGTCACACTATTATTTGCTTCTTCCCCTCTTTTCCATCAAAATCAATGAAACTTCTGTTACAAGAAATGCTAAATACATTTAATTAAAATTCCAGTGTTAAAAATTGAAGTAGTGTAGCAAAAATGCTGTTGTCTAGCAGTCAGGATCCTTCTTTGGTATCACACCATTGTGAACCAGATTAAGATCCAGGAGCCATATTTTGCCTCCAGCATTCTTGTCCCATCAGTGGAAGCTGGTTTGAGGACAGAAGGGATTTATGGGGAGGAGATTCTGCTCCCCTCAAGCCTGCCTCAGCTCTGATTGAGGTCAACAATAACAATACAGCAGAAGGCAGGGGGTCAACTCAAGAGGGTAGCAGAACAACTCCAGCCCAAATATGCTATGTTATATTACACTCCAAAACCACAAAGGCTTTCTAAGAGAATAAAGAGACGTGAGGAATACTGGATAAGTCAGACACTGTGAGAAGAGCTAAAGATTGAAGAAGGTTATTTCATAATTATCTTTTTGTTCTCTATGGTTATTTTCTCTTTGAGAACAAGTACTTCGCCCCTTTAAACTTGTAGCACGTGGCTATTTTGGTTGCGTAGAGTGTTAGGTATGAACCACGAGGCTGTATTGATGTTTTAAACCAGTACAGGTTATGATTTTTGCTTTGGAGAACTGGCAGACGTGATATATTTATGACAGAATGAGGTTACTGCAGAAATGAGTCACTGTTAAATAATAAAGTGTGTGCTCCACCAAAACTGCATGTAACTGGACTGCCACAGATTTTCTGCTCTATTGTAAGATGTAGCTATTAAATGTCAGTGCATCAGGAAGAATGGTAAACTCCTTGGCTGACTCAGATCTCTTTTTATGCATGTATTTAAAAGGAGACAGTCTTCTGGTTCTCAATGGAGATAAGCTACTGAGTACATCAATGGAGACATACATTAATTAAATAAGAAAAGGAAACTAGCTCAAGAGGAAAACAAAATTCTTTCTTGAAGTGGAATAGACAAGTGTTTCTGAAGGACACCAGATAAATAAAGAAAAATTGATGTGAGGTTCTGGCTTGTTTCCTATCTCTCAATCTAGTACATTTCCTGAATATAATGTCACTATCTGAGAGATCTTCAGCCATTCATTTCTCTAGATTAATTTTTTTTTTTTTTAATACTACATTGTTTGGCTACTTTGGTTTTGCTTTTAAAGAAGATAGTTTGAGGCTGCTTGTGCTTTCTGTTGCATGAAGAAACACAGCCTTAAATGTATCTTATCATAAACCTAAATCAGGTGAGAGGAGTAACTGTCTGGAAGAGCATCTCACTCTTCTGACTACATAGGAGGCCCAAAGGTCATAATCTGTTGTGGGTCTAAAGTTCAGGTCAGGACACAAATCCAGATGAAAGAGACTTTGGTCTCTCTGAGGCCTTTCTCCAGCACTCATTGTGTACATTGGGAGAGAGCCTAGTGCCTTATATGTCTATTGGTTTAGTCTTCTTCCCTGTTTAAAGGGCAGGAGAAGCAGGGTTGAGATCTAAATCCTGGATCACACCCAGGTGTTCTCTATTTTATCTGTGGGGGGTCTAGCACCAACAAGGGTGATCAATGAATTATAGACTATACATACTGCCACTGGGTGGATAACCTCCCAGGGAACAGAGAGCTCTCTCTGTATAATCATGAAAAAGTGTTGAGTAACATCTGAGCTTCTGAAGTTCCCAAAGTTTGAGTCTTGCGTGGTAGATGCACTTCTGAGAAGCACACATCACCATTTTATAGGTATGCTCTAGCACAGCTGCCAAGTCATGATCTTAAGATCTAAAAGCCATTGTATTCAGACAAGAAGTAAAAGTTAAAGTGTTCATAAAGTGAAGCTCTGTCAGATGAGCAGGGACAGAAATGAGACAGAGAAGCAGAATTTCAAAAGGTCTTGCTACCCAGTGAAAAAGCAGGGCAGATTGCGGCTGTTGTTATTAATCCTTTGTACAATACTGTCCTGTTCTTCCATCATCGTGAGAGTTTAAGTTATTGCAAATCACTGTTTTAAAAGAAAAAAGCCAGGTACTGTACTTGCCTGAACTGTTTCTGGGGCTAACCTCCTGCAGGTTCAAATAGAATCAAAGCACCAGCTTTAAAAATATAAATTGATTAAATATCTAAATAACTTCTTGTCTAAGAGAACCTCAGCTATATTCAGAGTCTTCATCAGATTCTCTTCTCCTCCTTCTAATGATACTGGATTATGTTGGACTATGTTGGATTGACTGTGCCGTTACATAATGTTGTCAAATGGAAATCAGGTCAAGTGTTCCTGTGTGGGCTTCCAGGGTACTTGCTCCTGCAAGTTCTGTGCACCACTTTTTTAGGTTTCAAGCCACATTTATGTTATTGCAAGGTGAGCTAAATTAGAAGGAGGAAGGTGTAATTCCCTAGCAGGACCTTACTAGCCTGTGGATAGTGGATGCAAATAAACACTTCTACAACTTCACAAGCTGCTGTGCCCTCACTGGCAAGCAAACCAGCAGCAGTGGTACAAGCACAGACCAGCTCCTAACCTGCCCATTGCAGCTGTGCTGTTTCTGAATGGTGTATCACACTTAGCATCCTAGCTGTACAGCTGCAGCCCTGAAACCAGAGGAAGAGTAGGCACTTATTCTAAAGGACAGAATATACATGTCTCAGACAGTGTTTAACTCTGGCTAAAGCTTTTGAAATCCTTGCTTCCAGACAGAGAAATCTTCAGTCCCCAAGATGGCAGTCAGGAAACAGTCAGTCTTGTGACCTCCTGAGGGTTTGCTGGAGAGCGGGTGAGAGGGAGCTCCTTTGTGCCCAAGCCTGGACAGTAGGTAGTGATGAAGAGCAATAGCTGAAATTTTACCCAGTAACTGAAATTCTGATGAGTGCTGAATAACCAAGAACAAGTTAAACTTTTCATCGGAAGTTTAGTATTACAAGTAGGTAGTTGTAACTGCAGGGACATTTTAAATGTAGAGGCACTGAGATGAAAACAATCAATATCTTGTCTTCAACACAAGTAAGATCTCCAGTTGTGTTTATATATATATTGTTCTCTGTACCAGTCTACATATAGGTGATGGTGTTGCACAATACTTGACCCTGAACAGTCCTATATTACCACAGTTTCCCTGCAGAAGAATTAGCCTTCTGCAGGAGCAGTTTGACTTTGGACCTGTACATCAGGGAAGGATGTACTTGTTCACACTTCCTGGGCTGAATTAGAAATCTTACATGTCTTGTTTTACTGATTACAACCAGCCAGCACAGCATAACTAGCAAACAGAGAGTTAAAGCAAAACAAAGAGTTAAACATATTGATTCAGCATATTTCATTAGCACACAGAAGAAAACTGTCTCTTTCACAGACATTTTACAACCCACTAGAGGCTAGGTTTCTTGACTGCACTTTTCATAGCAAATTTTCACCAACATTTATCAGTCATTTGCATTAGTTACTGTTTTGAGGGAGGATGAGAGCACATTCCACAACCAGAAGTTTCTATTCTCTACTCTTCTCTAAAGTGCACACTTTCATGATTATCTTGCTTGAAATATACTATCTAGGAGAATGAAAGCTTTGCATCCTTATAGCAGTTGTATTACAGTTTTATTTAGAAACTTTGCATCTTTTTAGCTAGAGGATTCAGACTTTTTCATGTATATTTGCTGCATATTTGCGTACCAGCTAAGTTGTCAGTTCAGACTCTTACAGGAGAAGGAACTGCCTACGATAAGGATCTGTATCAGCATATAACCTTACTCATTGTACCACCTCTGATGAATGCTATCTTCATCTTATGAGTCCTTTCAGCATTCCCACAGGGAAGACCTTTGAGGATCAAGCAATGCTCAACATGGGTATGGGTGGCAAGGTCTCAGCTTATTCCTTTACCAGTGAAGGTTCAATCATACATAGCACTCAGTTGTGGCACCTCATGGTCTGAGTCCCTTAATGACAGCAGTCTTCTGTCTGGCCCATGAAGATTTTTTTTTCTATGGTTCTAGAATTGTTTATGTACTCTCTGAGCTGAATGATATGAAGCACTATGTGTGAATATGAAGCAATAAGTATACAGTGGAAAAAATGCAACTGGAACCTTTCATCTGGTCATTGTTTATTCTCTCTGCAAAGTTCTACTTATGCACAATTTGTATATGCCTACACTGCAATAAACTAGGCTGAGTTTCTGCTGCTTTAATCTAAGACCATGCCAAGAGAGATGCTATGCTCCACACTGGAAATATTTACACTACTATTATCACCATTCCGATGCCCTAATTAAGTTCTAGGTAAACAAAATAATCCCCCTTAATAAAAAATTTTAAAATTTTCAAAAATTCTTGGAATCCTTAGAAATTCTGAAGGAATTATCCTAAAAAGACCCATCCAGAATTTCCTGTATCAAAATTTGATAATTCATTTTTACTGAGGTTAACTATGATTAAACTATTCAGTGTTTAAAAAGAGAACAAGAAAAGGAATTCAACATTTGGGATAAACCCTACAACAAAAGCACACAAGATTTTCCTCTCAAACCACACTATATAACTTCTCTTACATCAAATATTAGTTTAAACTAATTGAGTATGAAAAATAGCTGACCACTTCACAAAGATGACACCATAGTTTATGACCTATAAACACACACAAATTAAATGACATTTTAAAAAAGCCTATTAACATCATCACTTGGGAACAGTGTTCCTCTGCCTTCCTATTCTCCAGAAATTCTATTCTTCTTATTTTCTCCAGAAAAGCTTTGCTAGACACCCTTGCCTTTCTTGGCCTCTAGCTCTACTATTGCCTCTATTTACCCACACCTTCTTCCTGATTCTTGAACGGTCCTCACAATGGAGATAATTTCTGCAGAGCAGTGAAGGAATGGCTTCCTGTAATTGAGCTGTGAAGCCACAAACATCACTAAAATTGATCATGTGCTTTCAGTTAGGGCTGTAAGTAATGGGGGGAGTCCCTTGAATTCTGATAAACAATGCCTCAAATTTTAACTAGAGTCTGTATCTTGGTTATTTACGATGCTTGCATTACCAGCTTTGCATGTCATTTGGCTTTTTCAAGACTGTGCTGAATAATGCTTTTTTTGGTTGTCATACACTTTTCTTTGTCCTTCACGCTGAGGCTATCCTGCTTGTATGAACACCCTATAAGGAAAACTTATCCATGACTTAGGTCCATGACTTAAAAACTTAAAATCCATAAAAGATGATAATCCAGTCCTATTTGTTTTCTGCAAGCAATGTTTTTAGACTTGGATGCCACAACTAATCTCAAAAAATCTGTATTTGGTTGGCTAAATTGAAGTAAACTGTCTTCTGTGAATACTTTGAGAGTGAATACTCTCTTCAATGGGAGTAGCACATACTGGATTTTGACATCCATCTTCAAGTGCTCAGATTGAGAATTTTGGTTCTAATGTTCGTTCTAATGGTTTCTAATAGGGTTTAGTCCACATGACAGTGTCCCTTTAGACAGGAGATTCCCCCCAGCTGCATTCTCTGACTGATATGTTTAGGATGCTTTTCATATACTACAGTTTCTGAAGGTCAGTGCATACACATTTTAAGACACAGTGATAAGACAGTGTATAGAACTACTTGGCAGTATTTAGCTGGTACAGTTTCTTGTGGAAACAACAGAATTCCAAAACACATCACACTGAATGCTTATGGGTTATTACAAGCAAAAATCCCAAGACACCAGGAATTAAAAAGCGGAGTTCAACAAAGGAACACTGATATAGTTTTTTCATATGAACAAGGTTGTGCCAAGTCTGTCTTCTTCATTTTTTTTCAAGTGGAGAAATAAACTGGGAAAGGAAGCAGAAGGGAAAGAAAAAGACATAAACCAACAGTTATTACAAAGTTGCTGTTGTGCTTTATCTCACAGAAACGTGTGCTGTCAGAGGATGGCAAATGCCTCTAGCACATTTTTGCTGAAAGAGCATGACATTTCTTGCACGCAGTATGCCTTCCTAGCTGAGATAGGGATGCTCCTTCTGTGTCAAAAAGAGTTTAGAGGGGGGCCTCAAGTGGAATGCAGGGGAGATTGCAGCTCAAAAGACAGGGCATGGATTGATGGTGATGGTAGCTGCCATCCCCAGCTCCAGCAACACCTGCAGTTCCATCTGTTGTATATCTTCCTTCAGCAGGGAGCCAGACAGCTTTTCTAGAGCCACACTACCAGGGCAGTAGGAAGCCTGGCTTGGGTCATTTCACCACCTATGGTAGCTTGGTGTTGTGAGGAACTACCCAATTTATCTGCATATATAGCAAGCCTGAATGGAGGGTATGATCTTGGTCCCATTCAAACCAGTGACTGGAGAAGCTATGCCGGTCTTGTCTGTGACAGCACTTGAACACTTGATGTCAATAGAATTTAAACTAATACTCGAGATCTACTGTAATAAATGTGTCATTAAGTTCAATACACAGGGTTCTTCCTGAAGCTGCAACCCTTAGGCACTGTTATAGAAGGATCAAATAGACTACAAAAATAATTTAAAATCCAGATCTTAAATATATTTAACTCTCACTAAATTTGCACTAATCTCACTATGGTGAGCCCTGAGCTGGTCTTGATGTGACACTCAAGTTTGTGATTTAACACCCTAAACCTAATCCATGTCAAACCCATATTTCTGCTTCTAAACATACGAGGACAGGCATCCAACATTTAAAACCAAGAGGGAAACATTGTTATTACTTACACAGAATTTCAGCCTTCACTTCCAGGGAAAAATCATGAGCTACCTTGACTGCTTTTTACTTTCTTGTTAAGATACATACAATGCTCCATGATGCATGTAGACACAGAAATCAATTAAATGGCTGCACATCTGTCTTCCCAGGTTTCTGCACTAGACTGCAGAACAAAGGCCCATCTATCCTTTGAAGCCAGTTGGCCTGAGTACCCAGTTAATATAGTTAATTAATATCTAACCATTTCCCATTCTTGCTGTATCAGTGTTACGAAACCTTAGAATTATTCTGTGTCATTCTGGTGCCAACATTCATAAGACTTATAAACTGCCACATGCATCTCAATCCATTTAGGTATGTTTACAGGTGATTCTGTAAGCTCTCTTTGCAGAAACAACAGAGGAAAATGGAAATATGCTGAACACAAAGCATGTCATTTGAGATCTAGGATTTAATTCACAACCACAGTCCAGACTCCTGGGTTTCTACCTGGATTGGCTAACACAAATAATCCCCCTTTTAGGAGTTACCAGCATGTTACAGCTATGTCACATAAGGCTGTTGTCAACACAGAGGTTACATAAGTAAAATTGAATAAAATAAATAAAATGCTCAGTTCCTGTCATTACATGATCCCTGGCTCTCAACCAGCAGAACTGCTATTATTCATTCATATCCAATCTTTCCTATAACAAATGCATAGTATGAGACAATCTTTTGAGACAGTAAATCAGTAAGATTTTTGGCCATCTTTTAACAACGTTTAGGTATACAAGATGCAAAAGGAGTTTCAGAAGCACCAACATCTCAAATTCCAGCTGATTTGGTGGGAACTAGGCAGTGACATATTTTTAAAAAATTCACCAGATGCCTGTTTGCCCGTAGGGATGTGGTAATTGAAGCATTACTGATCTCACTAGAAAACACCAGCACCATGCCAGTGGTTGCAATAAAAGGAAGATATCTGAGACTGCATAGAAATTTGTAGGAACATGAAAAGGGTGAATCTTCAGTCCTAGGGAAAGTTATGTAATATGCTAATGTAGAATAGATTAAATGTCAACAAATTCGACCTATAGAAGGGTCCAGAGGGTTTGCAGTAATTCTCACTGTAACAGCATGACACTAGAAGGAGAAATTCAGAAATCATTCAGTTTAAATTTTTATCTCTCTCTCTCTTTTTTTTTTTTTTTTTTTTTTTTTTTTAAAATACATCAGCATTTCTAAGTCACAGAGCTACCAGGATCATAAATGAAAGAAAAAATTAATTACTCACTTATAATTATAATGAGAATGACTGCGCATACTACACCAAGGATGATCATCATCTATAAAAAGAAAGTTATGAGAAAAAAAAGAGTCAGGTTTTCACATGAAAGACATTAACCTCTCAGTTTTTTTGCTTTTACTTAGCATTGTTAATTCTTGTAAATACTGACTGCAATAGACTTGCTAATGCCCCACATTTAAGTGTCAATTTTAGGAACAGCTGACAACCAGCAATGGACATAGCCTCTTGTCAAAGCTGGCAAGTTCTTTCCCATCAGCTAAGATGCTGTGACCAAGTTCATCCATTTCCAGCAGTAAAGGCATCTCTTTCTACCCTTCACAAGAAGAGATGACTTAGAGATCCCATCCTGCATGCAAAATCCCATTAAATGCAAGTGAGAATGTTTGCCATGAACTGATTTTTGACAAGAATTGATGTTCCCTTACCTTGCAATTTTTCCACCAGTATTTTCTCTTCAGTTTGGCTGCACTGGTTTCAAACTGTGAAGCACCTGCTTGCAATGCATCTGCCCGGTTGTCAAGCTCTGATAGCTTCTGGTCTCTTTCTAACACCTTGTCCACGTTCATTCTCATGATGTCTACCACCTGCAAAGGCACAGCCTCACATTAGATTCCATACACAGGAAGAAGAGAAGTCATATGTGTGTTCCTACTCTGGAATGTCAGCTATCATACTAAACCCAGCCATTTGTCATCGTAGTATCTGATGGCAGTTATCTGGATGGTGCCTAAAAACCCAGGCCTATGGAAACAGATACAGTGAGAACAAGATGAACATACCCATACTCTGCTCAGATGCCCTTGAAAGTACAAAATATAGGGACATTACGAAATTCTATAGTCTCATTAAAGTCGGTTATGTCATTTAGGCTACAACTAGCTGTTTCATTATATATACAAAACCCTGATGGAAACAAGTACCTCTGCTACAATTTGGTTGACATTTGTCCAGTCATCACTAAGACCAAACCACTGTTTTCCTTATACATTTACTATAATTTCCTTAGCAGAAGGAAAGGAATCAGCTAGATAAAGGCCACTCTAAAGGGAACTGTATGCATTTCCTTACCAAGGAATTTACTCATTCTTCAGATCTTTTGCAGACAAGATAACTTCCCAGCCATTATTTGAAGTCCTGCTTGAAAGTGGAGGATAAAATTTTATCAGGGAATATTCAGTCCAAAGTGCAGCAGGGAGCTCATGCCTCTTCATTGTACAGTCTCAGTGTAAAAAGTGTGTGCACATCCAGTACACAACAGGCAGGGCTCATTCATGCGTATATTTTATAGAGAGAGTTAGACAAAAATCCTCTTCTAGCAAGCCAATAACTCTGAATAGAAATCTTATGCAAATTCATCACTAATGTATATTTTGTACAATCAGACAATCTCAGTAAAGTTGTGTCCACTTATTCTAGCTGTGAATATGGTTGCTGGTCTGTTGCTTCTCATACTTTGTAATTAGGAAGGCCATGTTGTATTTAATATAGTTTAACTATTACCTGCAAAATCCCAGTTATTAAAAAAATACATGATTTAAATTCAGTGACATGAAACTGGTAGTGAAAGAGTATTTCAAAGGACTGACATAGGATTAAAGGGTGTTTCAAAACTCAGAAGATTCGTTTCATTTGTCCATCAAAGCTAAATCAAAACCAAACCCAAATTTTCTTTCTTTTCCAAACCAGTACCTTCACCTTCCAAGCATTTTACTTCATATAAAATAAAAAACCCTTTTGTTTCATTTCTCAGCTAGTATTTAGTGGAATTGTATTCTGCCACCATGTTTCACAGTAAAACTTTTAAACTATTTGAAAATTTGGAAACAAAATTCTGTAACATTTCCTACCCATTCTGTCCTTTGTTTTGCCCAGAACTAGTTGCTGAATTGAACCTGACTGCAGCAAACACAAGCCTAGACTGCATTTTTGTCAAGTAAATAAAGCTTTGTCTAGACCAAAATGAAGACCTGAGCCTTAGAAAATAAACCCTGGAGTGCCTACAAAAAATAGAGGGAAAAACTCTACATGGATATAGCTGAAATATTATATCGGCACTGATATAACATTGAAACTGTCAGTCATTTTAATACGACCATGAATTTTCTCCTAAGCAAAATCGTGATCATATTTCTTAGTTTTGCGTTTGGGTCTGAAGACCACAAGTGGAGAAGAGCCAGAGGAGTGTCGTGTTGTGCTGTGGTGTTTAGCGCCATCTACAGATTACTTTTCTGTAAGGCACGGAAGAAAAACAAGCAGGAAAGCTCTTGTCTGAAGTTCAAAGCAATGCTTAACGGATGGTCCTCAGGTGCTCTAAACCAGTTTCTCCAGTACTGGAAGTCCACAAAGCGTTTTTTTTCCTTGGATATTCTTATACGCTGATTATGCTATTAGACTAGGATTTGCTGAGCATGCAATAATCACAAAAACCAGCCTCAGACCAACCTCAGTCTTCCTCTCAAATTTGAGGAAAAAAACCCAGCAGACCCTGATTATCACCTGCATAATCCTCAACTTTAAGAGCTACTCATGTCTAAGAGCTACTATGTCCCCTTATACTGGGTAAGAGTTCCTGCCAAAATGACTCCATCATGCTTCACAAGAAGACAAACTTGGATGGTCTTGAGTGAAAAGTCTCAGAATAGAGTATCTTGACCACAAAGCGAGAGTTCACTAGCCATTGTTCTGGTTGCAAAGCTCCATCAACCTGCATCACTCATTTTAGACAATAACTAGCAACTATTTTTTCTCTTCTAGGGACAATTACTTTTGCTGTAGGTCACATAAACAATTATAGTACCATCATAATGTAACATGCTCAGAACAACAAGTTTATTTCATTATTCTGACCTAAGACAAAAGCTGAAATGTAATATTCCTTTCCCCAATGAAGGACACTCTACTAATGTCAATGAAGTTAGCATGATGAGAAAATTATTGATAATGACAGATACAGGCCTAGAAATTTCTGCAGACATTTCTGCAGCCAGAGGATGTTCTTGTCACCAGCTCCAAGCATCAGTAATGGAGAGGCCAGGAAGACCTTGTTTCTGCTCTTCAGCAAAGAAATTCCAAAAAAATCCAAAGCCCAATTTGACAGGGTTATTTAATTCAACTTAAAAAAATGCATTTCAGTCTCATATTGTGAGGTCTTCTATTTTGAAGCATACCTGCAGCTTTTGAAAATAGAGGCATTTGTGCATGTAAAAGCTATTTTTTAGTATTTTCAATCTGGCATTAAAGAATCACAGAAGCCTTGGTCACATCTCCACAGACAGGAGACAATTCATTACTTAAGTCTTTGTAGGGACTTAGCAAAGCTCCATACTTAATACCCAGCACGTAAATCTGCGCAGCAGGTGTGCAAGGATGCAACAGCTGCTGCTGTGATGCTGGTATGCTCCATGACTACACCCAGGAGCAGTGGTAGATCACATTGTCCCATTATTGCAGCAGTTAGGTGGTTGCTGGCATTATAACAAAGGTGGTGAGGCAGATAGTATGCTACAAGAATTCAAGGAGCCATGCTGCAACAGGCCTATGGTCCTCCAAGACCAACAAAACCACTGGAAATTTGTTGAAGATGCTGTTATGACCTCATGTGTAGGTACTTTTCTTGGAGACAAATTGTGATGATTAATCAATAGAGTTCTGGCTAAGAAACAAAACCCTTAGATGTACAGTTCTCATGGCTTGAACCTATTTATGAGAAGCTGATGATCTCTCCCTACAAAATGGCATGTGAGATTAATATCTAACCTTTCACAACACAGGAACATATTGATAGAGCTGATGGCACCTTTACATTTCTTCCTAACCTGGCTGTCTGGAATGAATTCCTGAATTGCTACCAATGCCCACATTTATTCAACAGAAGTGTTATTGGCACAAGGATGTTAATACTCAGTTGCCTCCTCATCCTTTGGTAAACCTTATTTCCTAGACCCATTACCTTCAGACAAGCAGGAGCTGCTGGATCAGTAGGAAGGAAAGCTTCTTAAAGAAGAAAGTAATCACATCAGCATCCTTGTGAGCAACAAATCACCTAGACCCACTTACCTCATCCACCCGGGCTTGTGTCTGCTGTAGCCGTTTGTTGCTTGACACACTGGGAGCAGGAGGTGGACCTGCAGCCCCAGCACTGGTGGGACCTTGAGTAGGAGCTGGAGCAGACCTAGATCAAAACCAGAGAACATAAAAAGTGACAAGCTCTCTTCATTTGTTCACTACCCTTTTTCTGTAACAAGCACAAAGTGCATAACTCTTAAAAGGCGGTTTCCATTGTCTTACAGTCCACACTTCCCATTCCTAGGATCACAGGACCGGTGTTCTGCTCTCTCCTATGCTCCAGTTAGTTTTCACACTATTTGCTGATAGGACCATATCAAACTTTTCCCCTCCCCTTGTTACCTTTTTAAACAGTGAGCAATTCAGATTATTTGCCCTAGCATAGGCCAATGGCCAAACTGACCACAGGCCTGACTAGTAGGACAGAGCTTTTGTTCCACTAAGGAAACAGACTCTGCTCCAGGTATTTTGTGCTGATGCTACAGGAGTCAGTGCCTTTCTCCTCATTGTGCTGAACAATGCACTCCCCTGCTTCTGGGTGTTTGACTGGAAGCTAACCAAGTAAAGGTAAACAAAAGGAGAAAAGAGAGAAATGGAGGAGGCGGGGAGGGAGGTGTGAGAATTGCACACAGCATGGGGTTATTCATCTCAGGCAATGCTTAACCATCCCACTGGCTGTCCCCAGATACCCCACCAGAGCAGCTGGTCAGGCTTGAACATCTGCTGTGGACCCTGGATGAATATTTGCAGCAATGTTGTGAACAGAGCCCTAATCTCCCATGAATCAGCTCTTTTCTTAAGCATTAATACTGGCTTTCCCCAGCTTGCTTTAAAACCAGAGACAAAACAAAAGTCCCTTAAAATCCAACAACAGATCGAGTCTGTCTCAGTGTACCAGTCTGAAAAGGATTCCTCAGCCTTAGCCACTCATCCTTCACACACACACACACACACACACACGCTTCGATTGGTGAAACCTCACCTTTCCTTTCAAGGGACCCCTGTCACTTCTTCCTGCAGACATAAAACCCTCCCTGAAGCTTCCAGAAGAAATCCCTTAAGCATGTGAACTGAAAAATATCACAGATCCCACTCTTGCATTACCAATGCCTTCCCACAACAACAGAATGAGAGAACACAGTGTTTCTATGTGAGTCATTCCCTTTTACATCCTAAGGTCTGATTATTGCTGCTAGAATTATGACCCCATTAATACACTGTCGAAGTGTTTGGTGGCACTAAAGTTAGTTCCCCAAAGGTGAACTATCTTAAACCTTAAGCTGCAAAATTTAGTTTGACAGTATCGCCTGTGAGCTAAGATCTCTCAAGATAACACTGACCCTCATAGGCTCCAAACAGATGGAGCAGACCTGGAGCACTATTTAGTCTTTCACTTTTTAAATTATTTTTTTTCATTATTAAGCTTTAGTTGAAAGAAAAGAACTTGAACCAATTGCTTAACCTTCAAGGACCTCACAGCCACTACTAAAAACATTAAAGACCAGATGCAGCTGCCACCTGCAATGGAATTACTTCACTGAAGGGCCATGGGCCAGGATCCCAAGAGGATTTATTCTCAGTTTATGCTGTTGTCACAAAGGATCAAAATCTGACTGTAATGTTTCTCAGGCTCAAATTATGTAAAACAAGGTCTCCCTGTAGCACTAAAAACTTCAAAGGGAGTTCCTGGTACAACAACAGAGCTAAAATTGAAATTGTGACATTTCTTTGCAGTCAAGGAAGTAAAAATGCTTTTCTGCAATTAACAGAAGCAGAATGTTATCTATGGAAACATTGTGTCACACTGCTCACTATGAACCTTAACACAGCTCCCCTCTTAAGCTGTGTGCTGTTAGCATCTCAGAAAGGACCACAAGGAGACATTTTTCCCAGAAACATTTTTTGTGCTGGTAAAAAGTGCAGTGGTATTCTTGGTCAAAGGTGTGTGAGAACTCCAAAGTTCAGTGCTCTACCATATAACTTTCCTGCTCAGTAATTTTAATCTTTTTTTGCACCTCCCAAGGTGTCCTTAAAAATGATCTGGCTTATAAAATAGACACTTAACAGCTTGTTCTCTTCAAGCATCCTTGCTATCTTCTAGTTTCCTTTCAGCTGTATTTCCTGGGGCTTTTCTGCTCCCTGTGTAAGGGAAGAATGGGTAGCAAAAACAGATGTTCTGATTGCTGCCCTAACCATCCAGCAGGAGTTACTATAACACTACCAAAGAGAGACAGCAATCCTTATACTAAGGTACAGCAAGCTGTACCCATCTTCATTAATTACATAAAATCCAATACTAGAGTAAGCAGAGCTGGGTGCTGCCTGCAGGGCAGAGCTACTCTTTCCAAACCTTTTGTGTCTGGAGCTGTGCTCCAGAGGGTCCCCGTGCTTCTGGCTCAGCCCTACATATGTTTGAGACCTGTAAAAAGCATCCTGGCCTGACAGCAGGAGACAGCAGTACCTCTTGAGCCTGTGTAGCATTCCACAGGGATTCCACAAGGCATCCATTAAGAGTTTGTCTTAGAATCTACGCTTTCTAGGAAGGAAGGGAATTGAAGGTCTGCATCACTATAAAGCACCAACATTGTCCAGTATACCTTAGTGCAAAACTGCTAGAATGCAAGTCCAACCTACATTTGTATAATTCTTCTATGATTGCCTCTGTGCTATGTCATATCAACTTATGATTTCTCAGAAGCATTATTCAAAAAAACTTATGCAAAACATTAGCACCCTGTTAGAGAAGCTTGCATTTGAAATACATGAAGCATCATAACTTTAATGTCCTATTTCTCATGGCCTGACATGATTTTTGGAGCTATAAAAGAATGCAAAATCCATAGAACACTCCATCATAGGGTCTTTAGCCACCAGACTTGTCTGGGGGGTTGTTTTGTTTGTTTGTTTCTCTTTTCATTGATGCTTAGAACTTTCACTGCCCAAAATAGGTCAAATTAATTTTGAAGGAGGAACAAAGCTCCATTATTGGGGAAGAAGGGTATAAACCCTACTAAAGAGTCTTAAATGGCAACCACTCACCAGCGTCAGAGCACTGAGGTACACTATGGGAGAGTGATGAGTTCACTTCAGGACTTTTAGAGTCTCAGCAATTGGGTTGATACTTGCTTTGAGCAACTTGTTTTAGCCATCCAAAGTGCTTCTAAAGCCTCCAGATATGGGGCCTAATCCATTCAAAGTCTTTATCCTAATAACACTGCAATAAGCTAAAGAAAAGCTATTATTCCCACATATGGCTGGGAAACAGGTACAAGGAGATTAAGTGACTTGCTCGGTGGCACTGGAACCTGTGGCAAAGCAGCCCCAGCCTCTTTGTTGCCACCGTCTGCTTCCCTCCTACTGACTGCAAATATAAGCTCACAACCTATTTCTACTAGCAGGAATAATTTTCTACCTCTCAGGCTTAAACAGTGAGAAACACACAGTTAAAGGTTACAGCACATGAGAAGTGAGAATGACATCAGATAACTTTAGCTGCTATCAGCTGGCAAGGCTCAGAGGAGGGAGCAGTGAAAAGTGCATTGATGCAGCAGAAGATTCAACTAATGATCCCTATAAAAAATGAAAAAGGCAATTTTCTGTGAATACCAGTGTGATTCCTCTTTCTTCATACCTTTTTCCCTTATTGTTGAAATAAACAAAATTCCACTGCCTCTCTTCCTCTTTATTTTTTTTTATGACTAGGTGCCATATTTCTATAGTAAATATTTACAGTTGCAACCAAACTTATGTATATTTAAGACACTGTTCTTCGACTTGAACTCCTTCAAAAGGCATCTGGCTATTTGGGCTTGACTGCTTGACCAGTGTTGGAGAGTCTGAGGTTCCAAAAGCATTTGAAAAATATACCACAAAACCTCCTTTTGCAATTTAATTGCAAAATACATCAGAACACTTCCATAGGTCTGTACTCTTGAGATTTAACTCTAAAACAACTATTAAAATTAGCTTCAAATGCAAACTCTTACACTACTATAGTGACTATTAATATCAGTGAAGAGGGAGAATCTGTAAGGAAGAAGCTCTGTAGTCCTCAGGGTTTGTTGTCAGTTTTGAACTTCCTTTATTTATTCCTGTACAATAACAGATAAAACATTTTTTCCAATGCTAATTTGCAAAGGGGGGCTTTTACAGACAATACTTAGAGTCTTCTGCTTTCTGAACTGACTTGTTAGTTCCCAGTTTTCTAGTTATGGAATTCTGCCATGTAGGATTTTATTTTTTCAGATCAGTTGAGGCAACACCAGCACAAAAGCTTCCCTAAAAAAACAGTTTTATTATGTGCAGTCTGACACAGTTTTAACAAATTTCAGTCTAACCAAAAAGGGCTGATTATTACTCTGCACTATGCTATTTACATGCCATGTTTCAAAGAAATTGGTACCTTTGATATCTCCTCTTGAACCTCTGGGGGCCTTCCAGACTTGTGTGCTTAACAACAATTAAATTGTGTACATATATCTGTGTGTATGAATTTAACAATAGAAGAGGCCTAACAAAGTTGTGTGTGGACAAGTGTGTTCCTGTTTGTGAATCTATAGATGTGTATATCTAGAAATCAAGAGAACTTAGCTATTCATCCCAGTGCTGCCTACCCAAATTTTTCTTTCTCCATAGTGAAATGGCATACTGTCAAATGGCAGGTCTTGCTGCCCTTTCAAAACCACATATTTATTCTGTCAGGAGAGGTTCAGAGAATAGGCAACATAATTTTATTGTCCCCATAAAATTAAGTGTCCTTCAGAATCAGGTTCTTATCCTTCTTACTAGTAGATAACAGTGTTCTCTGCTTGTAACGTGAGAGGGCTCTTCAAAAGAAAACCTGGATAGACAGCACGACCTACCCAGCTGCAAGATAGATACACTCAGTAAGGTTATTTGCTTTTTGGTTTTGTTGTCCATTAGTTGTATGTATTTTGAGATTTCTAGCTGATCTTCCTCCCCTCCAGTATTTAACAGTTTTCATTCTACTAATCTCACTTTCACAGGAAAAAAAAAAAAAAAGCTGCTCAGTCTTCAAAAAAGAAGTCATGATATTATAAAACCAGTTAGTGTGAAAAGATAGTGAAGTTATGGACAGAAGAGCATCATTTCTGGGGTTGCAGACATTTGCATATTTAGGGGTGAAGGGCTTTTTGGAAATTATGGAGATTATGGAAAGGTGTTCTCAGTCCTCTGATATTTCACACTGGGAGCAGAATTGTCTCCCAACAAGAGCTAAGAGACTTCCTTCACTACTAGGGAACCATCGCTGATTTAACAGAGATGCTGCTCTTAACTGTGCTTTTCAGTGTTCCATTGCAGCTCTTCAGTAACAGTGACTATTGCCAATTACATCGCCGGAGACTTTAACTTAGACATATCCCATTCTAAGACTATCAATTTAAAAACCATTCTCATGCTATTTGTATTAATTGGGTAGTAATGGGTAATAGTGAATTGATGGTAGGAAAAAAACCCCAAACCACATATAAGAGGAATTCGCTTTTCAGATGTTTCAGTTTTGTGAAGAAACTTCTACTTTGAACACATCTTTTTCCCAAATGTGATTTTCATGTACTACCAGCAATATTCTACAAGGACTCTCCCCTATTATGAAATATTTACTCTGATCATCAGCCAAAGAATAATACCCTAAGTCTAATGTCTTGGGAATACATCTGATTAAATATTCCCACCAGTTTATTATGACTGCATTTACCATCTGGTGTGCTAAATATGCACACAGAGGAAAAATAAAGGAACCTTAAGACATCATCTTTAATGTGATCATCAGTTGTTATGCTAATAATGACTGACTGATTTATCTTCTCCAATATCTTCTATTCAAGCCAATTACATTACTTACAAGGACTAAGGCACCTGAATTCTAAATCAAGCCAATTAGTTAAGCCAAATGATTTTTATGACAAAAGAATTTGCCAGAAAGAGTTGCAGTGACTCAAGTGGGGTTCCTGTTAGACAGCAAAGTACTGTAAGGCAGGATTCCTTTTCTAAAGTGACAACACTACAGATTTTTTTTGATTTTTCTTTCCCCCTGATGTCATTTTTTGTAAAGTCTGTGGCTTAAGCTAAAAGTCAACACAGTGCAAGGATATTGATTCATCTGTTAACCACTGTCCACACTTTGCAGAGCAGTCTATGGATTTGCCTGAAGGATGGTTACAGGTTAGATGACTCTTGGTGCTGGTGTACACATTTTAGGTTCACAAATTAAAAATTCACAACTACACTGTAGAAGCCAACAGTCTAATATATGCTAGCGTTAATAATTACTCATCAAGAGAAGTCTCAGCACATAAAAACTAACTACCATGTTTTTATACCCCAGTGGGCCAGTCCCATCTTTACCTTTAACTGAATAAAAGAAACATTAAAAAAAAAATGTATGCAACTACTGAAGCAGCAGATAAAGTAGATAGTCACCATTATAACCTGTAACCCATTTGACCCACTCAAAAGAACCTGGTCTGACAAATATACCACAGTTAGGAACTGCTGACCCAAGTCTGGGCTTTAACACACTGAGAGATTGGTTTTTATTTTTACACCATAGCACTTGTCTCTCCAAAAGCAGTGGTAGTGATAAGGGTTCTCCATCTCTTTCCAGAAGGGTGGAGCAGCAAATTAGGTCTCCTGGGAACAAACGAAAGAGGGAAGAGCCCCAATTTACTGAGCACCTGAGGGAGCTGCTCAGCTTGAGGGGCAACCCCACTGCTCCTCTCTGCATGTGGCACCTCTGCTTCCCTACTGCCAGCAAGGCACTACGGAGTGGAGAATCTCCCCTGCCCTGATCAGTAAGGGACCCTAAAAAACCCTCTGCCCTAGACAGCTACAGATCTGGTGAATCTCTGAGAACATTACATATATTTTTTCACTGCTACAAGGACTGTAAATCTATATATCTAAATATAGAGAACTGAAATAACTAAACACCTCTAAAGTAAATCATCTCCCTTTAAGGTAATTTCCTCAGACTGGCCAGTTACTTTAGATAATTTTAGTCCCATAGTGTGTGGTCTTTTTCTTATAAAAGGGTTAGGTCTCATTATTAGCTGACTAGAAAATAAATAATCTTTAAACTAAATAAGGTTTATTTTAATCAGAGAAATAACACAAATACAGGGATAAGCAATTATTAAAAAATGTCTCTTCACATTTGTATTGAAATTAACATAATATTGCAATAGGAGATAATATAATTTCTTATTTTCTAAATTTTGTTTGTTTAAATTTTTACTTTGCATCAGGCTGCTTTTGGTTAGAAATTGTTTGCAAAAAAAAAAAAATGTGGAAAATCCATTATGTGAAATACTCATGATAGTTAATAACTAAAAAATATCTTAACTATAATGTCTACACAGAAAAATACCAAAACACAAGTCACTGAAAGTAAATTTTTATGAGGAAGCTTTAGCTCTAGCTCCCAGGTAGTATTGACTGTACCTTATATTACTTCTTATAAGACTTCACAATAAGGAGGTTTCAGACTTTTATAATATACTCTCTTTATTACCTGAAAGTATACAAGCTTTTGCTATTTTTTTCTTCTTAATTTTTTTTTTAAAAAATCTACCCACAGAAACCAATAGATTCAACAGAGAAATCAAATCCAGGATAACAAAAAGCCTTTTTTTTTTTTTTCTTATGTTAAGTTACTGATGTGAAATCAGAGAAAGAAAACTGACTGCAAAGTGAAACAATACTGGATGAAAGCAGAAAATCACCAAAGCATACCAGGCTGTGGGATAGGAGAAACCTAACAGAACAAAGCTTTCCTCAGTGCCTTTGTGAAATATGTCTTGAACAAGAATAAACCTATAAATACAGTGAAAATGCAGTCAATATTAATGCTGTTGTTTCCCTCTCCAAACTGGAAGAAAAAGAAGAAACACAGTGTATATTGGAAACTATAGGAGAAACATAGAAATACCACATAAGCTGCTAGACAAATGCCTAAAAAATTCAGGACTCCAAAGCCAGAGTACATGTGGATGAGCTGATGATGTTAAACAACCTGATCCATCTGCTAGATATTCCAGATTCACAAACCTTGGTTTTCAACTTTTAGACCAGTTACTAAGGACACAGTTCAGTGGAAATGGCCAGCTTTAAGCTGAACACAAGCTTATGTACTTGAAGTTCATACTGACCTGGTATCTTATGGTTAGACCTCCACTGTTCTCATTCAGAGAAGTAAAAGAATCCACTCTTCCTAGCTTTCTATATAGGATCATGGGCTATACCCAAAGGAGTAAACAGGCAACAGCTGGGCAGGGAGTGGGAGGGAAGGCTGAAGTTAAGAGTTTGACTCAGACATCCCCTACTCACTGACTCATGTATTGGTGCAGAGGAACCTGCTGTAATTTGTTGCTGGCTGCAGTCCGTTAAAAGTTAACTCTGATACAGAGGAACAAGGAGGACTCTCAAAGGAGTGATAAGATTAATATGCTTCCCCTTGCTTTAAAGTAATAGTTTTTGAATCAAGGATATTTTCTGTGCCTGTCTTCTGAGAGACCCAAATTAAAACTTAGGAGGCTTTAGGGATTTCCATTTGCCTGTAAATAACTTCCCAGCATTCTTGGTGCACTTTAGGAGCAAATCAACTATGAATGTGTTTGGTGTTATTGTTTTGGGTTTTTTTAATTAAAAAAGCCCCAGCAACAACAAAACAGCTGAAAGAAAGTCACATTTCCATCAGCAGTGAAGCATTTTTGCAGCCTTGCTATACACATCTATTCAGTAGCAGTTTCATCACAACTGAACTTTATAGGGTAATTAGCATCCTTACTTATATTAAAGCTTAATTACCAGGAGGCTTATTAAGCTTAAATCTTCTGTAAATACTTGGCCAGGAGAATTATAGCGAACATTCTATATCCCTCCTATTCATTACTTAAAAGCAGTCACCCAGTATGTGCAAGTGTTAAAAGAGAACAGCAAAAGTGTTTGTGCATGAAGCCAAACTTTAACACTTATTTCTCACAAAAGGTCATGTTCAGTTTTTGAAGAGCTGCTATGAAACACAGATACCATTTGCAAATGACTATGTCCTTATGACAGGTAATCCACCTTCCCACAGTGTTATGATTCATATGCAATGTTATTTCTCCACAGTTTCAGCACTCATCAATTACTGAAAATACATTGCATTTTACCAATCAAATTTACTAAAGCAATAAAAGGAGATTTCTCATTTCCAACTCTCACCAAATGAAAAAAAAAAAACCAGAACATTTTGAATACAGCAAAACCAGAGTTTTAAAGACCTTTTAAAGAGGATCTTTAAGACTACATTGTCAAATAAATAATTTGTCAAACTAATGTGTATTCCTTAAATACTGCCTAACAGAAAATACCATCCGTATTGAACATGTTCTGAGCGCTTTAAACACATAAAACAAGATTTATCTATATCATCACAGCCATGTCTCAAACTTTTCAGACTCCTGACCCTATGGGATCAGAGAGCCTTGTAATTTCCCCTTAGACTATGCTCACATCTTTATCTTCCCATCTGTCTTTTTCTCAAAACTCTGATAGCTTTTCAATTATCATATTTGCTTTGCACACTTATGTTAAAGTCATGTTTCCAGACCCCCTAGTGTCATTCCAGAAGCTTAGAGACATAGTCTGTGAATAACTGCTGGGGTTGAGATACAACATCTGATTTTCTAATTTAGTTGAGATATGTAGATTCATGTTGTGCACACCTGTATAGTCACAAATTGCTACAGTCCAGAAACTGAACTTAATTTTTTTTCCCCTCAAAAAATCCATAAACTTCTACTAATTCAGTAAAGACTGGTTTATCTTAGTTCTCTTTCAGTTCTGTTCGACTGAAGAGCCTGCCTTCTGCAATTTCTTAAAATATTTAGACACTTTGCTGAAAATCTGTTGTGAGTTGCATCATTATAAGCAGCCCTTGGGGTTCTCTAGATAAATGGAAATACTCTCCTCTGTGTTTGCTGTGAGAATTGCTGTTTGGTTAGCATTCATCTGAAACTTGGAAGTTAATTTATTTTCACAATATGTCAAAAGTAACCAATTGTTCCTTATATCCTTTTTCGAAAACAAAACAGTCATTAGGTTTGAGAAGAAATGTTTGAGATTTAAACCAGTTATGCTTTAGAAGTCAAAGACTTAATAGAAATTTGAACTGTCCATATGTTATTTAAATGAGAAGAAGAAACTGGTAAGAATCATATCTGGGACAAAGCAATCCATTTACAGTCAACCATAAGGTCCTGTTTATATTAAAGAAAAAGTCAGATCACTGAAGCATTCCGTAGCTAACATTTCCTGCCCTCAAAGCTACTCTTCAAGCTCTCTATCTTTCCATCTGTGTTAAATCCCTTTAAGGAAAAAGCATTACCTCCTGCTATTGTGATTGGGATAGAGATAAATACTTTATAGTTTAGAAATAAATGTTATTCATGCAGGTTTTTTCCATAAAAAAAGCTAATAAATTTTTACAGCTAACCCAACTAAATATTGAGAATCAAATCCACCTGTCCACAACAAATTCAGCCCACTTAGAGCAAGATTCAATGCACTGAGCTATTACTTTTCTTATTATTACTATTACTCTTTGACTCCTGTATATTTTTGAGTCATCACACTACTGATGGTTTCAGATATACAGTTCCTCAGCTACTACTGGGGACCTTGTGTATGGCATATGGGAGAATCATGACACACCAAATAGATGAAGAAATTTGCAGGGCTGTAACCAGTTCCCTAGGTAACAGAGATACTAATAAAAAGAGAAGGTGGTACTGTGGAGGTAAATAAACAAATGCATGCCATAAAGGCCCACAAGCATGACTAACTTTCCTGAATAATGCAGAGAACAGAGAAGGGCAGAGCATGTAAATTCGTGCACCCTGTATCTGGGAGGAAACGGGAAAATTCCTTGCCAATTAAAAGGTCAAATAATATTCATTCACAAGTTCCTTTCAGGCAGCCCTTTTCCTCTTACCTCACCACTACTTTCCCAACTCTCTTTCACATTACAAACAGCTACTAAGCAACAGGAGGTTTGCAGAAATGAGTCATTCTCCTATGGCTGATAGGCTGAATGCAGGATGGAGATCAGTGACCTGGCAATGAACAACCCAGAGTCATTGTGCTTCCAGATAACCAGCATGGCCACTGAATGCAGTAAAACTTAATAAATTATAAGTGCTTTAAAAGGATACAATTTTAAGTCATGCCTTGTAAATCTCAGATAGATACCTTAGCTTAGAAGACTGCTATATGTTAGATGCAGTTGACACATGGCATTAAGCATTCCACACCCATAAGGTATTCCCTTAAAGTTAACGAGCCAATAATGAAATTAATTTAGATAGCAATATGTAATCCTTACATTTGGAACAGATAGTAAAAATGTTGGAAAGTAAGAAAAAATGGAAGTGGGGCATAACCACACAATGTCAGTCAGTTCCCAATGTAAGCAACGTATTTTGACATAACTGGGAGTGTTTCTGACAGAAGACAATCTTAACTGAGGTTTTATTTCCCCTCTCCCCAACAGAATAATGGAAAATAGAAAATGTATCTGGAGAAGGCCTCAGGAGCTGATCTTGACCATTCCCTTATCTCCAGGCAGGACTGACTTCTACTTCAGAGCTGAAACAGGTTTGTCTTCCTCAGCCTTGTCTTGTTTTTTTCCAACAATATTTTCATCAGACACTTTGATGCTTCCTTTAACACCTATAACTCACTTATAACAGCACCAGTCAGGTCCACTAACCCTTGTAAGTATGCTGTGTGATATTTAGTCTTAGAGCCCCTAAGTGAGACCAAAGTATATCTGTAGCACAGGTCCCTTGATCATGGATCAGCTTGGGGGCTGGGATATCTAGAAAAGAAAGAGCTGTGAATATGAAGAATCTTTGTGGCTACATGAAAACCTTAACAGCAAGTTCTTTATTTTATCCATGAAATCCTAGGGTGGCTGAACACCTAGAGAGTAATTTAATATAGGAAATGAACAGAAGTAATTTTCATTTCTAAGTTTGGTAGGAAGCATTGCTTCTGGGGGAACTGGGATCTTTTGCAAAGTACATTTTAACCTCTGAAGAGGCCTATTCAGATCAAAGCAGAGTTCTCTCACTGTCTTTTCTCTTTAAAACTGGGCTGATTAACTTTCATAATCTTTACTAGAACTGGCTAATTTCCTTTAAAATTTAAAAATATACTCATAAAAACATTAATATATACAGTACCTGCTGCCTGTGGATATTTAAAGAAGCTGAGAAAAATATTAGCAGAAAGATAAACTACAATGTTATTGGGAAACAGACTTTGTAGCCTGATGCCAGTTTTCAAATAGAGTAAAAGATACACAATTAATCCTGCCTAAATGAACAGACTACATTTCCATTTTTTAGATCAGACTTCAAGTAAAAACAACTAACAGCTTGTGAATAATATACTCGGTAACAGCTCTCAGGGATTACTTGTAAATTTTTCAAACAAACTGTTTTATGTTCCAACTTCTCATAGGCAATTTGAAATTGAAAAGTCAAAGAAATAATACACAACGAAGTACAGATTCACTTCAACATCATAAAAGTTACTAGAGCAAGACTTTGTCATGCAGACTATTTAAAAGAGACTGAAATAATTCCACATATTTGTATGGGTAAAAATGTGTGTATTTCAAAACCAGTGACCATCAGAGCTCAGGGAGCAGATGCCAGACATTAGATTATTCTCCAGTCTAGCAAACAAAAACCACAATGGTCTAAGATAAGTGGATTATCAGTTCAAATGGTTAAATGAAAACTAGATTCCAAGTAAAAAAAAACTGAACAAAAACCTCCATTCCTTGCTGTCATTTACACTAACTTGTAACAGCTTATTTTTACTTTTTGTAAATTGTGAAGCATAACACAAGAAGTTAGAATTTAATGGTATTGTGGCCTTTGACTGTGATTCAAGATGACATTCATTTGGAAACAAAACCAAACTCATTTTGAATTAATTTTTCATCAATAACTGCTAAATCAAATTTAGGATAAAGTATATGGTTGGTAATTATGGTAATCTCACCACACTACTATGTCCAGATTATTCAAGTAAATGAAAGATAATCTATCACTTGCAAAAAACAGTTCTGAAAGCAGTCTCATCTTCTGGGGCACTGCTAATTTTAAATGTTTTCTTTCTTTGTATTTTGCTCATATGCTCTTTATCTCAAGTCACTAACAATGACTCTCAAGTCTTTCATGAGTCAAAAGAACAGAATAGTTTCCAATAAAGAATCTGTAACTGTCACCAATTCACCAACTCTAAGTCAACCTAGTTAAAGCAGGTTTATTTACTTTGTGCAACATAGGGAAGTAAACATGATGAAAAAAGATGATCAAAAGATGATCATCATCTTTATCAAGGGGGCACCTTTCTAGGTTTTTACTTCACTCTTGCATTTTGCTATAAGCTTCTCTGAATACAGCCATATGAAATTCATTTTCTCTTAAGTTTCTAGTATAAGCAGGATATCAAAATATCAAAACATCTGAGATACTGAAGAATACCACATCTTTTTAAAACTAAATGCAAGTTCTTACTAGTTGCAACAACTGTGTTGCATTCACAAGATTACCAGCAGCTATTATACGTGCTGCACTATATGTGTGCATCAACAGAATGTCTGCAAGGAGTTTTAAACTAGCATGAACAATTTGAAAGTGATTATTGGCATCTTGACACCACATAACTGTGTTTTATCACAATGCTCCACAGAATATGCAGCATACTTCTATATACAAGCTTCCTGAAAGAAACTGCAATGATTAAAAACCTTCTAGCACTCTTTGCTAAGCATATTAAGATTTTGACTAACAATTCATGAGATTCAGAAGATTAGACAGGCCTGATTTTCTGAAAAAGCCTCTTTTTTATAGGTTTGTAGTACCACTTTGTAACTTCTTTTTAATTTTAAAACAAATAACTTCAGCTCATCCCTCAATCTTGCACATGCAATTTTACATTTGGAACTAATTAGAGATATTATTTTCCCATGTACCTGATGGCATATACAGGTAGTAGAGATTTTTCTTGAATGTAGTAAGATTACATTCCTACCATCACAAAGGAAAAGTGGCCAATATAACACAGGTATTTTACTTCTGAAAAATGCCTTGATGAATTGCATTTAATCTGAAGAGCTTTCTAATCATGTAAATTCAGAGCATTCTGTCAAGTGAATATGCCTGAATAAGCCATATTTAGTTTAACTCATTCTAGAAAAATGACAGCAATTGCACCACTCATCATCTGAAGAAAGCAATTAGAGTAAAATACTACCATCCCAACTCCTCAATGTATCAGACAATGTCCAAGGGTCTTCTAATAGTAGGGCATAGCTCCATATTATCATTTTAGATGTCCCGTGGTGCAACTGGAGACAATCATCAGTGTCCAAGAGGAACGATCATTCTTCCTTGATTCAGTTATAAGGAGCAGTAAATAAAGTAGGCATTAGGCTATTCTGATGGTATCCATTAAACATGGACACCTTCCAGAACATCTAACCTTGTATGAATGTATAGAGTCAAACAAAAAGAAAGAAGAGGCAGGTCTGAGTTTGTTAATTCTTGCACTTATTGACTTGTCAGTTATTACTCTGAAGATACACATTGGACTTGCACATATCTCTGTGGTGCACACAACAGAATGAAACATATTTCAGTATAGACGCCAAAGGAAGTGTATCAGTAATGACTTGCTTTATTTTTACCACTAGTATGTTAGTTTGCTTGGAAACAAAATGCAAAATATACTCAAACCCACTTGCTTATTTATTTGTAGAAAAAACAGTCATGGTATATTATAGTACTTCTTCACTTCACATACAGATTCTGCCTTTTTTGTGGTTAGGGGTCCCCAGTGAGTTTTTATTGATACTGAGTCTTAACCCTTCTACTAGTCTAAAACACCAAGAATATTCAGAATTACTCTATTTATTCCATGGTTTATGATTATATTATTACAGACTATATTATGAACTGATGCAGGAGGAACCAAACCAATAAAGCCTTGCTTCATATCCAAGATTGTTATATCACTTGCCAGTCACCAAAATACCTCCAGCTTAGCTCATTTGCAATCTTGAAAGACTTTCTAAGTTGTAACATGTTGAGATCCTGGCTCAACCACCTTTTCCCTTCTAAGGAGCATCGTTTGCTGCTGTGGTGAGGTCCAGACAACCCCTTCATACAGCCATCCACAGTAACCCACAGCTATTTAGGTTCCCCTACTGACTTTTCTCTACCTAACCACTGGTTTCCCAACACTTCAGGAACTCTATCAAGTTTAGCAGAAGAGTAAAGAGGCAACCACACAACTGCTAAATTTGCCCCAAAATTCAGATATATGGTCAGTGAATAACACTTTCCCATTAAGAAATTTCTGACTGGAAGAGTGCAGTGGAAAGCTCAATTCTGAATACTTAAAGCATTTCAAATCTTCTTATAAACATCAGTTCCAATGGGCTTCCATCTCCACCACAGACTCATACTAGAAGACAACAGTATAAGAATGTTTCATTTTACTTACCTACAGTACTTATTAAGCATTCTCAAATGATCAGCTTGATGACAGATTTTAAGGGTCATCTTGGATTTACTTTCTAACACCTCCTTTGAAAGTTTACACATAAAGACATGTACATATACCAATTCTGTAACAGGATCTATACTTAGTGTCTGTAATACCATTTAGCAAGCCACCAGCAATTTATTTTCCCCCAACCTTATGTGTATGTTTCACTATTCTACTTTTTTTCCTTTTTGTCCTTTAAATCTTCAAGGATTTAAAAAATCCTAGGAAAAAAGTGGATCTCTCTTATACAAAAGATCTTTAGCTGAAACCAACCAAACAAAAAAAAGTAAAAAAAAAAAAAAAAAAAAAAAAAGTAAAAAAAAAAAAAGTAAAAAAAAAAGGTTGTGGCTTCAGAGTTACTTAGCTTTGTAGCAGCTGCAGAATTTACACAGCTAACATACCAGTCTTCAAGCACTATTATGAAGAGCTTTGTAATTTCTTAAGTCAGAGTAATTGGTGTGAGTAAGAAGGAGCTGACAGAATAGAAAGAAATTGGGGAGGAAAAAGAACCTTGAGCAATAGTATAATTTCATTTCCCCAGATTGATCCCCTTCTGATTTTCCAGTGGAAAACAACGGAGAGTTAGTGAGCTTCATTTGATTATTCTTTACTGATAGCACCCAAAAATTATTATTTCTTTAACAGAATAGTTTGAAGGTAACTCAGCCATAGGTCGAATTGACTTAACTGCACAACAGACTTCCCAGCAAGGCAAATATAGAAGTTACAGATGGGCAGTTGCACTGCCTGGTAGGTGCTGTGCAGCTAGATACAGGCTCTTCAACTATGAAACCTACACAAAACAGAAACAAACTGCCCCTGGATGTAGACTTGCATGGAAACTCTGTAGCAGAAAAAAGATATATAGGCTTTTAAGAGCTTCTAAATGAGTGAAAGACACTGAATCTGTAACACACAACTTTTGTGACAAGTTAGGAGGTTATCGATGGGTAAATTAGTTCTAAAGATCAACTCAAGGTTTCCTTTTCTGAATTATTTGTTACATAGAATATAGCCTATGAAATCTACACCTTATTCACAGCTTGAGGATTTTGTACACTGAATTTTTCCTGTTACATTCATGATAGAGACCAACCGTATTTCAGTGCATGGTTCATCTACTATTAGGGGCAAACCTTGATCCACAGGCTTGGCTGTTATATTTTGTAACCTGTGAACATCTAACCAACACTGCTTAAGATCAAAAGGGGTGTAGATATGCTTCTACAATAGCTATTGCAGCATGAACAGTTCTTTATACTGAAGATTCCCAGGATTGCTTCTGTTTGTAATATTTGCAAATATTTGACCTCCATCACCCTGAGTTGTGAGGCATCTCTAATACAGATAAGTCTCAATCTTTTTTGTTTGCTTAGCTTGTTAGCTTGCAATATTTGTACATAATCAAATAGAGCAGAAACTCTGAACTCTACTGTAACACCAAATACTAACAGTTTTAATATGGGTCTGTTGCTCTTTTCAAGCAAATATGGAAATTAAAGGAACACCCTAAGTTCTGTCTCAGCTACACTAATCCTGTGAAAGCAATGACTCACCAAGTAATGGCTTTTCATAAATTAGGCAGCTAAAAATGGGTAGGAAGCATGACACCATTAACACTTCTTGTAGTGTAAATTTTCTCACTGAATGTGAAGAAAACCCATGGCAGTAAAAATAAGAGATGAAGGTGTCAGCATCCATCATGTTTAGATATGTTCCCAATAAATCTAATCTTCCTCCTTTGGAGCGTATGGTTTTAGAGTGAATCATTCTCTATTTCCTTTTTCAAATGAAAACTGAGGTTTTGTTGCTCACTGATTCCATATGTTTTTTCCCAGCTATTAAAAGAAAAGAAATTAATATGGCTAACTGTTACCAGCATAACCTCAGAGTACTACCCTACTGTAGCAATGTTTTTTATGGTATCATCTTCCATACATTATTACTGAAATGGTGGCAGAATTGACAATATATGAAAGAAAAGCCATACATAGCTTTGGAAGAAGAAAGAAATGGAAGAGAAGTAGACACTGTGCTTTTGTAGCCATGACTGATCTTTGGAAGTAACATTCCCTTTTACTCCACAGGACAGGTTGGATGCTCTGGGCCTTCGTTCAACACCATAATTTGTTCCTTTTGAAGGAATTAAGGAATGTGCTACTTATAAGGTGCCGGGCTACTAGCCCTTACATACACACAGCTGTATAGGCCCAGAATCTAACTGGTAAGCAGCAGCTGTTGCAGAGTTTGGTCAAGATCCACAATCCCAAATGTCTGGTTTAGATAGTAAAAGCAAAAGATACAACTGTGAATCCAGGCATAACAAAGTACACAGTTTCCTCATGACCCAGCAAGGCCTGAAACAGACCTGTTCTAGAAAAAAGTGGGAGAAGTGTGAGCCTCATACCCAGCACTGGGAAAGGCCCCAATACTGTAACGGTTCTTGGCATACTGCATAAGTCACCCAATGAAAGCTGTCCTTCAGTTACTGCTTATAAATTTCGCTGGCATCATATTACTGAGAATTCTGAATATCAAATATTCAGGGTCAAGGTCTCTTCTAATTTCTAGATGGGTACAGTATTTCTGTTACATTACATTTCTAATCAAATCTATGTGTTCTCTGAAATACACTCTTGCAGCACCCAGTTCCCATCACTTGTTTCTCTGATCTATACTACACCTCAATAAAAAAGATCTTAAGAGAATAGATGATAAGTGTTTTGCTAGTAGCAACTTAATTTTGTACTCTGGTTGCTCTGCTACTTCTGGACTAGGCACCCACTGGACTCTATTCCTTAATGTAATTCTTTTGTGTCCTGGGGACAGACAAGAGACACTACTGCTGTTCCAGCTGCTGTAAAACAAGGAAAAAGAATTTTTAGTTTAAAGTGAAGCTGTCTAACAAACCAAAACAGAACAGCTTACAATTTTATTTTTAATTAAGTTAAATATAAATTTACTTTGAAGCTGCTTGTAAATTCAAGCCCAGCAGTTCCTACATCAGCCACTTCCTGGAAATTATTTAAAAAATTAAAATTACACAACTGAGCAGCACACAAAGCACAAGCAGTTTAATGAGGAGAGATGTTTGGATATCTGGGATTTACCTTAATTCCTCCCTCACCCCATCTGGTAACACCAGCTCTCATATAGCACAGGGTCACAGGCAGGTTTGTGGAGATGAAATTGCTCAAATACATGAAGAACCAGGGGGCAATCAGCAAGCAACACCTGCAGATAGTTCTGGGTGGCTGCATATCCCCCAATAGATTCAAGAATTTGTAATTAGTGTATGTAAACCACCTGGTGCATGCAAAGCACTGGAACAAGTCCTCTGCGACTTTCTGCTTTGTGGTAGGACTGGAGGGAGGATGGGTGACTAATGGGGAGAAGTGAGATGCTCTGCCACAGAAGGACATCATAGCTTTGGACAAAGTCACCTGATCCCAGCTTCTTAAGAGGCATTTCAAATGTCATCAACACAAACACTGCCACAATGATGAAGGCACATAGATACCTATAGCAGTACAGGTCATCTTTGATAACAACAAACTGAACAAACATTTTTCCAAAGTTCTTCATCCATTAACATTTTTTTTTTTCTTTTTTTTTTTTTTTCTTTTATAAACTTCATATATATATATATATTTTTTTTTTACTGTAGCAGGACCAAATCAGACTATCAGAGCAACTTTAAGACTAATTTCAATTACATCAGTCCTGCATCAGCCTGAGAGGATCTTGTTGCACTACAGGATGCATTGGGCTGTAGTGACCAGCACAGAGCACTGCAACAGAACAGGAATTCAGGACTGCAACTTTAAGGCTGTGCCAGGCAGAAGGAAAGAAATCCCTGTTCCTGCTAAAAGCCCTTCAGCTCCAACATATAACCTGAAGTTCTTAGCCAAACATCTAACTATTCTTTATCTCCAAAAAAACCCCAAACAAACACACATCATTCTTTCCATCTCTTAAATTTGAACCTACTCTTTTCTCCAAGTATTTTTTTACCCTGTTGTAGTCCATTAACTTCGTGTGCTTTGATCTTTCCATTGGGAATTTATTTTCCCTCTTCAAAGATCTTTTCTAGTGAGAAGATATTTTACCCAGTCCATAGTTTTCTCTTCTCTGTACATGTCACAGCATGATGGTTCCTTTTTTTTTTTTTTTCTTTCTTCTTAATTTCTTAACGTTTAGGAGATCAAACTTCAAACTTGAAGCAAGCCAGACAAGTTTATTTCTGATATCCTAAGATACAGCCTCTGATGAAAAAATCTAAAAGACAGGCATTGTGCACACACTGCTGGAGAAAACTCACTACACAAGAGGTTTTGTGAGCCAGAGTAACTACAAAAGAGCAAAGACACTCAAAGGTAGTCAGAGTTTGTTACAGATCAAATGTGAGGAAAGAGGCAAAAAAGAGGAAGGCATGTATGGCTATGGCTTACCCCAGTAACCCACTTTACATGAGCCTCACTGGACCACAATATCTTTCCTTCTAGCAGCATCCTGCTACAGCAACCTCTTGGTCCTCTATTTCGTTTTGTCACTTACCTGGTACTTACTATCCTATGTATCACCAAACAGCAGACACGCTTGCAGCAGTTACAAAGAACCACGAACAGCAAAAGCCACCACCCTGAAGTCACCTTTCCAGCCAGGCAGTAAGGGTTGTTGTATGCTGTTTTATTTCCTAGTGTTTTTAAAGAAGAAAGAGGACGGAATTCTTAACTTCTTCTAACGCATCAGTTTCTTGAGCACTGTGATGGTGACACAATCCCATACTAACTCAATTCAGTGAGATAAATTTGGAGCACAATAGCAAAGACATTCATTAAAGCTCTTGGATAACTATAAGTATGTAAGAGAACTACATAAATAATTTTTAATCACTTATGTTATTCAATCCAAGCCAGGATGTTCTGTCTTCTCTCATAATTCCCATTAACAGTTGCTGATTCTCAAGGAAAAAAACCATCTATAAAATACCTGAAATAACTGTATTTGTCTTAATTTTCCAAAAAGATGTTAATTCTTCTTTGGTTCATTTGTCAATATTTATATGGTGTAAATCTGTGCAGTACTGAGGATGGCAGTATCACTGTCTTTAAGACACAGAGGGGTATGTAATGGGTTTTAGTCTATTAAAGCCATTATCCTAACTAAAATTAACTTCTTGTTCCCCCAATTTAAAAAGCTGTCTTTCAGACCCGTGTTTTCAGAGGGAAATCTCTCAACCCCCTCTTCAAGGAGTTTTCAGGCTTAGGCATTCACTTGAACTTTCCAACCACTGCCTGCCTCTCTGAACCATGTTGTTGCTCTGGTCCACCACACATTTCTCTTGATTTCAGCTACTTGTATATCACTAATACAGTATTATTGCTATATTGCCAGAATCAGTTTGCTTTACTTACACACATATTACAGACTGGGGACAAGAAGGAATGAAAAAGATGCTTGATGCATCCTTTTTTACCTATTATGGCATTATACCAACCCTCAGCTTTTATGAACAGGGCTGTGCAACCAACCACCACACACTGCCCCTCTATGAAATGTATCATCTGCTATTCTGATGCTGTAGACACATGAAAAATACTTCTACTGTTTTGCTGTCATTGAACTTGCCATAAAGGGTTCCTCCGGGTGGACAAGTTAAGTACCAACAACACATCCTGTGTAAAGCAAAGTACAACTGGGAAGAAATCAGTATTTGTCAGAGCCAGTTTGTCTGTCCCAAGCCAACCCATCTAATGCACACACATGCAAAAAAATAGCAACTTCTCAAGCTTTTATTCCTAAAGACAGAGCAAAACACTGAGTTGTCAAATAGAACACAATTTGCAATATAGCACTGGTATATATGGTAGCTCTTGCACAGCATCATGGAAACATCTAAATTGGGCATTTTCTATACCCGTTGGTACAAAACAGCTGTCTTTAACAATAGTAATTTGAAAAAAGTCTGCATACTCCTAGGCAGAGGTGTTTGTTCCTGGGCCGAGTATCTTCTCACCTGCAAATCTCACACTTCTCACGGAGTATTAATGTCTTCTCTCATAATCTCTGTAAGGTCAGCATACTTGTCTTTTTGATCTCTGAATTAACATCCTGAGAATTTATGGGAATATGCCTAAGAGTAAGGTCTTCATAAAAATCTATGTGTTACTTGCAAATACAAAATACACTACATCTTGGAATAGTAAAGGTTTCTGAAGAAGAATCACATCTTTGTTATGGCTATAAGGAACTTCTAGTTCCCAGCACTCTCCATTACTTGGGCAGAGACCTAGTAATTAAAGATAACTAAAAGTCCTTGAGTTTTTATTTTAATTTTTTTAAGGGAAAGGAAAGCCAACTACAGTGTCTTCCCTTTGTTCCACTTTGAAGATGGGAGGAGAGACACCACTAAAATTAAGGAACGATTTACAAGGTTGGAGCCTGACAGAACAGAAAAAGCAAAGGCTTTTCTGAAATTCAGAAGAAAAGATCTGAAGCCCTTGACTTAATCCCTCACATATTCTATATTAATTTTCTTCTGACCTCAGCCTACAAGCAGTCTTTTGTGAAAGAATAAAGCCAAGTTTGCCTAGTTTATTCTCTCAAAGAGACAGCCAAGAATAGATAACACAGATTATTCTACTCTGACCAAAATGAAATTGTATTTAAAAGCAGAGGCACTCCCTTCGTTTATTTGACAACACAAGAGAATTACCACAATCCTGTCTCCTGTCACCACTGACAGCCTGCTTGATGTTTCTGCTGTTAGAGCCCCAAAATGCATGCTACCATCCCCGTACAGTCAAAGGTGGACCATTTCTATAGGAAGTGATGCTAGGAGCCCTCTGTCACTTGGAGCTGTAGTTGATGCCTGCTGGTTGGTAAATCTATCATCAATCAGCAGTGAAGCCACCTCAGGAAGGGAAGTCTCAAATACAGGCAGACAAGTCACACTCCCTACTGGGAAGTTGCAGGGAAGGTAGATTTTGAGATACACCATCTGCAGGTTAACAAGGAAACACAGGGAAAACAACAGCAAACTGTGTCTTCAGCAAATGAGTCACTTCCTGAGACACCTGACTGCCAGGCTGGGCTCTGACTGTGCTGCCCAGAGACTGAACGTTGGCTTGGTGAGGCAAGCTGCAGGCGTAAACACCTATATTTGTCTGCTCCCTGTAGGCTCACCAGGTTGCTATGCCCTGTCTGTTGTTCACAACACTTCTCTGCCACATTTCAAACCAGAGGATTCTCATTTTTGATGCTAAACCCCTGATGAAAATTTTTTTAGAAAGTATGAAGAAATCTTTCTTCATAAGTACTTTCCTTTGCTGTTTATATGCATAATCCCACAAGCAACCTGCCAAATCAGTTTCAAAGCAAAACAAAGATTATAGAAATAAACATAAGCCTTCCAGAAAAATCCTTTTAACTAGAGGAGTTTTGCACTGTTTCAAACATCCAGACACTGAAACACAATTACTCTGGTCCACGCTGGGGAACAGCTGCCATCACTGTAAACCAGACTGGGTCTTATGGACAAGCAATGGTAGAACAAACCCAGAGACAAACACCATCACTAAAAAAAACCAACAGAAATATTGCAGTTTAATGTAAATGCACATTCGGCTAGTCACTGCTTAAGTTGTTCAATGTTTTACAATATTTGGAGATTTTTTAGGTGCACTCAAAGAATATAATGCTTAATTCATTGGGAGTTACCTTCTGAAGTACATATTGTTCCTACTGTTTTAATGTTTCCTTCAAGTTTTGCTATGCTGTTGCAGCACCTCAGAGTGGAAGTACCTTGTAGACAATGATTTAACTTTGAGCTGAACCTAATCTGAGCCTCTTGTAGAGCCACCAGCCATAGAGCCCCTGAGGATTTGGGATTTAACTCCCTAAATCCTATAATGTCTCAGACTCCTTTTCCCTTTGCTGGGTAGCACTTGATGCTGTAAGTGACTTCAATACTAGCAACCATTCAGTGCAGTGAAACTTAAGGTTTCTGAAGTTCTACTTGCTGAAAGAACTACAGATTCCTCCAAGACTACAGCAAGTTACTCAGAAATCTTGGTACCTCTTGTTCACTGACAGTGCACAGGAACGAGGGGACTTCCGAGAGAGCAATGCTTCTCTTCCCTCTGGATAAAATGTTCCCTGCCCCAAGATGCATCCCTGCCCCTCTAGATTCATCCACACCCAGTATCCGACTTGTTCACCTCTTTCCCCCACCCCAATAAGAGAGTCTTTAATTCTCTAATTCTTATGTTTTAGTCTAAGTCAAAGAGCCCTCTTTCTTCATGACAGGGTGCTCCTGTGGGTAGAGTTGGTAGAGGGGGCTCAGGGCTGAAAAAAAGCTCTATTTCTAAAACCATGGTGGTGAGGGAAATCCTCCGCAAACAGCTATCTGGGAGTTAGTAACAAGAATAATATTAACCTGCATAGTTTGTAACTGGCTTTGCCAGGTGGGAGTTGAACAAGAAAAGCATCTGTCAGCTGTGATTTCTGTTAGATTGTTCTACTTCTGAAACATTTCAGTCCCTGCACAGAAAATAAAATCTGTTCATTTTCTCCTTGAGCAAACTGCATAAAACTGATCATCACAACAAGGGCAATGCAAGGGTCTCTGCTTTTACGTTGTTGTTGTGGCCACACATCAGCTATGAAGACAAAATACAAGAGAACTGACAAAAAATGTGTCAGTATCAAGATACCAAGATTCATGGAACATATTCTGCCTTCCCATTCCCTTCTCCTAGTCTTCCCAAAATGTTCAGAAAAAAAGCATCAGAATGTTAAGTGACTTGAAATATGTTTGTACTTATATCATCTTGTAAACAAAGTTGCTGAAAAACATCACTGTGTGATCATCATATATGTGTGGGAGACAATATCACAGCTGTCAGGGAATGACTGTACATCTCTCCTTGCTGGAAAATAAGAAGCCAAACATTTCAGAAGCTGACTTCTGTAGCCTGGTGGGATCTCTGCTAAGCACTTGGGATATCCAGACTGTTAACAGCTTCCAGGAAGATATCTGCTGATTCATACTGGCAGCACCAGGTCTCAAGCTGAGCTCTTCCTGGATCCCAATCAGCAAAATGGCTCTCAACTACAGCACTGACACCAGCTCAGACAATTCTACTTTGAAATTCTTGAGTAAGCTGATGGGCTACAAGTCATCATCAAATCTCAGTCAGCTTTTGAAGTGTAGGAAACAACCAGGCACCCAAAGCCTTCTAGAAGGGCCATTTTGTCATCCAACGCACTTGTAATAGAAAACAAACAAAAGCTGTGTTTTTACACAGCTCTCACAAATATCAGTACTTGGCCAGAACCAGTCTTAACAAATCAGACCTGCAAAATCCACCATCCCCACCCTATATAAGGGATGCAAGGTCATTCTGCCAAAATTTTTGCCAGAATATTGCCTGATGCCTATTTAGGAATCTTTGCATTTTTACCAAGAGGCAAGTCCAGTTATCTTTTGGTAACCATTTTGTAAGATTTCATCCCATTCAGGATTTTTAGCAGCACAAATTTCCTTGCCAATCAGTTTAGCTGCTCAGTAACAGAACAAGGTGCTCTTGCCTTTCAGGGTCAGATGACAACTTTGGTTTTGCTGCTACTGATTAAAGCTTTGTTTCTTTGTTTCCTTTCCCCTATCTGAGTTGTCACCATGGGTGACAGCTGTTGGGTGCAGTTATTCTCTGTGCACACACTGGAAATGGATACGAACGGAGACACATGAAGGAAAAATGGGGGATCTATTCTCTATCAGAGCTATTGGCAAACCTCACTGGAGTTCAGGAAGCTTTCCCACAGATCAACCTAAAAGAGTGTGTGTGAAAGAGAAAGACTTTTTGCCGGTTTTTTCAGTGCTGTTTGTGATCACTGGGAGCAATAAGACATATCTGATCTTAGAATTCTCATCTAAGCTCCAAAGTTACATATAGAATACTGTCCCATGTGATCTTCTGTGCCAATAATTGGGGGATAACAGCAGATCAGGTTTATGCTTTCAAGCAGGAGTGCCCTCTGCCTAACTGCAGCACACTGTAATTAAGGCCCTGAGTAGGGCCAGATTCACAAGCATGATAAAGAAGAGCTATATTTGCATGTGAATTCAAATTAATAAGTGCAATTTCTATCCATTAATCTCCTGAAGCAGATATCAGGTGGGTTTAGGGATAGTTACTGATTTTCATAGTATCTAGGAAAGCTTTGCTAGGACCCACATATTTCTAAAAAGCTGCTACACGGCCCGAATCAGGACCTCAGTGTCTAAAAGGGCAAACAGTGTATTACAACACTGCCCACCTCCCAGAGCCAGTACCCTGGCCTTTCTGTGGGTGCAGAGGAGGTGCTGAGAAGCCAGTGAAGCCAGTGCCCAAGTTCTTTCCATCAGAAAGGATTTTTTTAGTATGTCCAAACACAAACAGAACACAGAGAAGCCTTTTGATAATTTTGTAGTACAACATTTTCCCACATCCAGAATGGGAACTAAGGAAACCCCTTTCCCTAAAATGAATGGATTTTAACACTCTTCAATTTTTCAATTTCATTTTCCCATTAAAAGTTCAAGATATAATTCCCATCTGGATCTGGTGTAAGCAGCTTAAAAGCAAATCAGCATCTGTCCAGTATGAGGCACTAACAGCACCTCAGTACAATAACTTATCATTTGGTATTTTCTCTCTTCAGCTCATCTGTAGACCACCATAAGGAATTTTGTAAACTCTGTGTAAACTTCCTTTCCTAGTTAGAGGCCATCATAAGGACAGCATTCTAAGAGGATACATCACAGCCTCCAGTGTATTACCACTGCCCATCAGTTCTCTTTCTGTTTCCAGCTCCTTGCAGAGGCTGTCTCATTTCTGCAAGGTATCAACATGCTTAATAATAAAATCTACAGTGAAGTCCACAACATCAACTCCTTGCAAGCGCAAACTATTTGGTGTTTACAAAACACAAGGGAACTGCAGTTCTGATGTATAAACAAGCAGTGACAACACTTGATTTCAATACATTTACCAGTTTGCATTTAGAGAGTATTGCAATGGACTTCAAAGAAAAAAATTAACAAGAAACAATTCCTGAAACACTATGGATTTCATCTTTGAATCATAGGTCATCATAGGAGAATCTCTGTTTTCTAAAACTATTCTCTTTTGACCCAGTGATACTGAGTCCATCAGGTGTAAGTTATCACCTGGTAAATTAAATTTCTCTCTCAGTTACTCTGAAATAGAAATACTTTCTTTTTTTCTACATTTTTCTTATTAAATTTTGATCTGAACAGATCAAGGAACTTGATCAGGTAGTTCAGAACATTTGGTCAGGGACTTCCAATCTAATTACATCACCCAGTACAGAAGCTACAATATAATTGCAACTGACAAAACACTTACTTGCAAATGGACATGCAGATCAATTTCAATTTGTTACTTTACACAGAAAAACATAAGATTGTCATAACTGAGCAGTTAAAAACACCACCTTGCAATCATTTGGTGGTTGTTCAGTGGATAATGGAAAAGAGTTTAGAGGGCTCAACTACAAACATCAGGGAAAAAGGAATTGAGTTATTAAAAACACCAGCCTAGTTAATTGCTAGTAATGGCTCCAAATAATGACAGTAGAGATTTTTCCCAGCTTCATAAAGTGATTCCCAGAAAAGGAGGACAAAGTACCACTCTACTAACAGAAGGAGGACACAGGCACACCCTCTTTTCAAAGAAACTGAATTGACATTCAACCAGAACAGACTCATTACAACTTGGGAGACCATTTTAATCCCATCCGTCCCCTCCAGGATATACTCCTTGCTGCTCTAAAACAGGCAGAAGGATTTTTTTGTTTGTTTGGAAAGCTCTAACTGCTGCCCTAGGAATGAGAGGCAGTTCTGCCCCAGGGAAAGCCAGGTGCTTTGCTTTGTTGCTTGTCTCACACAAGTTGTGCCCTAGAATAGAGCACATTTGTACTGGGTTAATGTAATCAAAGGCACCCTGCTGTCTGGTCACTGACCTGTCTGTAAACAACAGATGACATGATGCCATGAGCTTCTATTATATGTAATTAGCTATTGAGATGTGACCACTGTGAAAGGAACAAAACCATGTACTTTACCTGCTACTGTTAGTCTGTTTTCCAGAAAGGAACAAAGCCTATAAGCATCTCAGCTTTGAGCACCATTTACTTGTCCTCATCTTCCTGCACTGCTCCTCATCTCTTCTCTTTCCCTGGAACACCTGGAACAGTCTTCTCAGCTGCATTGGCATGATCCAGCCCTTCTCTGTTCTTGCTCTTGTATTTCTCTCTTAAGCCAGAGCTTCCCCTCCTCTGCCTGCACCAAGGCAAAAGATGCCTGTTCACTGAACATACCTTCCTGGGCTTGTACTCACTGCAAAAGAGACCAGGGGGACAGATTCCCACCTGATGTAAACCAGTGCAGATCTGCTGGGCAGATACACAATCCTGGACCACAGAGAAGATGGTAAGAAGCACTGTTCACAGATCTCCAATGCAAGAGAAAGATCAGACAGAACCTGCTATCTGCAAGGCTCAAAACCAACAGGCAGATGCCTTCACACCCTGCAGGGTCCAGCTGTGGAGCTCCTTGCCACAAAACACTGCAAATAGAGCAGCCAAACACCTTTCTGAAACAACAACAAAATCCAGTCAGTCAGGAAATACAGAGAAGTCTCCTCAGGTTCAGACACTCCCTGAGCCCTTAATCACTAGGAACTGTCAAAGTATTCAGAGAATACCACTGCACACCCATGTTTTCTTGTCCTATTTCTTGAGCACTCCTTGAAAGCTGCTTTAGGGACAGCAGACCAAGATCAGATGGAGACGTCATTTGGCTGGATGAAGGAGTTCCTGAACACCAGTTCACACCAGCTGAAGAGACAGCATCGTGTGTCACGTGCAGGTCTGTGTGTGCACACCAGAGGAGTGCACGTTTGCAGTATTCTACAGGTGTCACAGCAGAAGTAAACTCTAGAGAGTATTCAGTGCTCACTAGCAATTAGCTTTTATAGCCTAGTGAACTACAACTGTAGCTGCTTCTATAAGTCACTAGCTAGTACACATTTATCTCTGTCATACATCAGTAACTCAGAAGCTACTGGGACATGATACTCATGCTGATGTGGAAAAAAATTTTCATTATAATAGCAGGCAATGAAACGGATGCCAACTGACACCTCCAGTGACAAGCTGCTTATTTGTTTTGGCTTTATTTCCATTATCAAACTGCCAATCTGTATTGCCAAAATTGACAAAAGCTGCTTTCCCTTGTTCTTCTAATTTGTTTTCAGAAGTCTGATGCACATCCTCTACAAAGAAGTATGACCAAATTCTCTTAGCAGTGCCCTTTCTGCTTTCAGTACAAATGCTCTCATGAACACATATATAGACCAAGACTGAAATATACACAGGTTAAGTTAAACATTGAATTACTGCTTTGTGTCTGATACTAATACTACAGCAGCAAACCCTTTATCAATCATGGAAGTGGAGTTCACATGCAAATAAAACTATCTGATGTCATCATCTGGCTCTTGACACAAACATAACCAGGCAACAGAAGCTTACAATGACCTGGCTTTTGCTAGATGGAGCTCAGTGTTTACATACAGAATCATTTTATAGATATATTTCTTTTTAGTTCCAAAGCATTCCATGCTATTAGGCAACATTTCTAAAGCTTATTGTCCAACATACTACATAGGAAATAACACTGAAGAAGAAAACAAACATTTCAGAATGTGTGATTGTAAGTTTTAGTTTGAAACCCCCTCATGAAGAACAGTTGATCATTGTAAATATTTTAAAACTAATTTGATTACAGATTACCATGACTGTTTCAACCCCTCATCTTGTCTGAATCAACCAAGCTCCAATTCTTCAGAAACTACCCAATACCAGCAGATGTTTGATCTCATACATATTTTACAACACCACATGTCAGTGACTGTTATAGACATCTCTGGCTGTCTCTTAGGAGTCAGTGGGAATGAGCAATGAATTGAGATGACAGTAAAACGATGATGCATTTAGCTACCCGAGTTGTTTTGTGAATGAACAGGGGTCCAATCAATACCTACTTAGCACACTTTTGGTTTAAGAATTGAGTATGGGGGTTTCATATTCCTGCCTAGAAGGGACTACTAATGCTTTTTTTAATGCTGAATGTAAAGACTTGGAAAAGATATTTGAAGAGATGCGAACAAGAGGTAACAGATAATTACCATGCTCTTTTGACAGGAAGCCACTGGTACTAAAAAGGGTGAGGCTGACTCGGTCAGCCAGCAAGTATTCCAGAGAGAACATTACCCTAAACAGTTAAAATAAACGGGACCCAGCAGCTGTTGATCAGCAGCACCCAGTGACTCAGGCTATCAAGCAATCCTGACTCGAACCTGTTGAGGATGTTGGCCCAGCATTTCTTTTTGAGTATTAATGTGAGTTAGTTAGAAACGTGTCAATAATGGTCTCCAGTGGTGCCTGGCAGCTGGATAAACACCAGTGAGAGCCCATCCAAGCGCTCACAGGCTAATCGCACCGCCGCGTAATCAGACCGTGATGCTGCTTGCCACAGCCTGGGCTCCCACGCCCCGGGGAGCCTTCCCCAGCGCCCGCAGCCGCACGGTGCCGGCCGCAGGGGACTCGGCAGCCCCGGGCATTCTCTTCCCCTTTCCACCCCTCACCGCACCGACATCCAAACGGGTCGCAAAAGTTAATCCCGTCTCGGCTGAGCAAGCAACAGGGCAACACCCACCGGCTCCTGCCGAGCCAGCACAGCCACTCACCGGCCGGGCGGCGGCTTCCCACGCCCAGGGCTCTGGGGGGCAGGGGCTGGGGAAGCCGTCCCGCAGCAGGGACAGGGGCCGATACTCACATGTCGCGTCCGGAACGGATGCCGAGATCTGGGAGCCTGAGGGCTCTCTCTCTAGCAAAGATGGCTTTCGGCGGGGTTTCGGCTGCAAGCAGTCTCCCGGTGTTGTAGACACTGTTGCTGAGATAGGAGGGGTAGGAGCCGGCTACTGAGCATGCCTGCGCCTCACATCACGGAGTAGGAAGCAGAGGCACGGCACTGAGGTGCCCCCTCCCCACCCTCACGAGGGCAGAAGAAGGTCCTGGAGCGGCTGACACCGAGGCACCGCGGGCTCCGGCCGCAGCCTCCTCCGCCTGAGCCCATCAGGAATGTCTTGCCGGGGTGTGGTCACCGAGGCTGGGCTCATACCGGCTTGGAAGCTCGGGGGATTATTTAGATGAAAACCTTTGTGTCTTTCTGTCACTACCTTCTTTCTTTCTCTCCTCTCTAGAAAGAAAACCAAATCAAACCAAAAACCACTAAAAACCCCCCAAAAAACAAACAAAAAACCCCAAGCCCTCCCTCCCCCCCCCCAAAAACAAAACAAAACAAAACAAACAAACCACCAAGAAGTCAATCATGAGAGGTATTACAGTTTACTCTGTGCTGCTATGGGTGAGTACTTGCAAATGAAAAAACCCATATTGTCAGGATTGTAATTCCTAGGCCTATAACCAAGCAAAACCAGAGGCAAATGAACTGGATCAACCATTGCTTGTTAACTGATTTTCTCAGATTAAATGCAGCACTTGACCAAGTCTCAGCTGTCCTGGCTTTGACTTCTCACAACCTTCACTTTGCACTCAGCCTTCAGCTTCAGGATCCCCCTTGATTCCTCTTCATTAACATTAGCACTTCTCTTGTACACCCTCCCACCCCTGTACAACAAAACATCTGAAGCAGAACGTGCTTCTTTGCACCAAGGAAGAAAAAGGTCTACACAGTTGGTTTTTCAAGAATTGGGAACTTAATGTTCCTGACCCTGAAGGTACCTTGTTCCATTTTACTTGTAGAAATAGAATCCACTTGTTGCTGCCTTCACTAACTTTACATCAAATTCAGTCCCAGCTAGCACAAACCTTTAACCCCAGGTATCTACTTGATGAGAAGGGGGTTTTATAAGTATCTAGACCTTCAACTCCTGAGGTGCCTCTTGGAGAGCTTCAGAATATGGTCTAGCACTGGGCTCAGCAGAATTAGGTAAGCGGTTGGCCTTAATGATCTTAAAAGTCTTTTCCAACCAGAACAATTCTGTAAATCAAACCAACAGGCAAAGGTTCACCAAGGGTGAACAAAACACCAGTTTCCATTTTTAAACATGCCATCACCCACTTGAATGTTTTCATGGAGAAAGAACTAAGCCAGGGAATATGTCAACACCGACAGCAGTGGAACACTGCCCAGAATCTAAGACACTCAGGTATCACCTAAGTCCAGGCTCCAATGCTATCACAGCCTGATCTAGGTGCAACCCCCCAGCTATCAGCTCTGAAGGGAAAACCACCTCCTTGGGAATACCTAAAAGTGAGTTAAGTCACAGGAACCTCTCCCTCCTGTTCCTCCCTCTGGTGCCTGACAATTTGGCTTACTGCATTGAAGACTCCTCATATCTACTGCCACTGAAGGGTCATTCTGTCTCTTCTACTGAAGCTCATTATTTGCATGAATAAATATAATTTAGGGCAGCACTTTGAGCCTTAGTTTTCAGTATTTAACCATATCAGTAAAGATCTGCTCACAGATATAATTTTTAACATGGGAAACTTTTCCTAATGGAAGTAGAGAACACCTCAAACTGGTCTATGATAAGCTGGATTTTCAACTTATTAACACTCCCCAATGACAAGCCATTTGGACAGAAGCTTCTTGACTAGCTGTATCCTTTATCCATCCACAGGCCACTTACCTCAGCACTTCTCATCTGGAACTCCTTGATAGCTCTTTCTTCCTCAGTTTACTTTTCAGACATCCTACACAAAGATGTGTTTATACAATACCCCTATAGCATACAGCCACACCAACACTTAAGCCAAATATGTGAAACACCTGCTAGCAGGAATGTTACCTGGTATGCTAACCAATTGTTATCTTCTCAGCCCTCAGACCCAGAACAGATTTGAATGCTGAGGAAATGAAGAGCTCTGCGTGGCTAGTGTGAACAGAAGGACCCACTGTCTAGACCTTCCTGCCTTTTCTGTGGTAATCTCTTTATGTCCCTAATTCCATGGATGGTGGAAAAATATCCAAAGCATATGATACAGGGCTTACGCTGACTTCATATCAGCTTTATCCTGACTGAAGGAGGGTGGAAACCAGCCAGAGAACCGAAAAGGTTAAATGGCAGACAGACACTGCCTGTGTTAGCAGAAGTGTGCCAGTCCAGGAAGAAAGCTTCAAACATTGTGAGCATAGTGCAGCATAAGCTTATGCTAGGTTGGTGCACTGCATCCTCTGGCTACAGCTTGCTTGGGTCTGACATGGGAGAGCTTCGAAAACCCAAATTAAACATCCTTGAGGCATTGTGCTGCCTTACTTGCTAAAGAAGAATTTCTTACCTGCTAATGAAGGCATCACCATTCCAGTCCCAAAAGGCTCATGGATCCTGAAGAAAATCCACAGCTAAGGGTGGGGACATTTTTCTTTAGCCTTACATTCCCTTGACATTGAAGCTTGCCATTAAAGGCTACCAAAGCTTGTCATGTAAGAAGAGATACAGAGACACCCTGTGGTGGCAAAAGAATATGATCAGAATTATTTCAAAGAGTTAAATGTTATCTAATTAAGACATGGAGCTGGACTGGAAAAGCTGCATCCTAGGGACAGAGAGAAATCTTTCCCCAGTTGCTAGTCATGTCATTTCCTCTCTCCAGACCTCCCTTCCTGTCTGGCATCTTTTGCTCTGTGTGTTTAATTACAGTCTCTATCACAAGGATTTTACCACATGTTCTGTTTGGTTCTTTTGCCATAGAACCTATCAGCTGGGTCAGGGCTACTGTGTGCTGCTGCAATTGAAGGATGACTGTAGATGACTGTAGAAGTGTTCCTTATCTGGAAAAGCATTTCCTGTGTCTTTAGCCCACCAGACCTGGGTAGGGAAAACCATTAGTCTCATTTGTAAATTGCTGGTTGCAATTTCTTTACCCTACCTGAAATTCATGTTTTGTCCTAAAATTATAAGTATGATGGCCAGAAGAGAGGCACCAGTACACTGCTGAGGTGGTCCAGGAGCAAACATCAGTGCAAATCAGTTTTGACACCTGAAGTCTTGCAGGAAATTACCTCACTAGAGACAATCTACAGATTCCTGAAAATGCTGCCCCCGCTGCTGTTAGGGGATCTTCATCTGCAGGTAGGATTCCCATTTAAAGAGTCATTATGTAATTTAAAGGTTTACAGACTGACATAGTAAAGTCAATACCAGGGCTACCCACAGTAACACTATTACTGGTTACTCTGGCACAACTACTGCTGTTGCTAAGTAAGAAAGATGAGGGTAATTAATAAGTATATTGAAAGCAAAGGTAGGCAAGTTCATAAGATTTAAGGAGAAGAAAAGCAAGGCAAAAAATTACAAATTATTCCAATATTGAATATTCAAATCTTTTGATCTGGCAACATATTTAAACATATAGCTAAAGTATAGGAAGAATCTCCCTTATATCAATAGAATTAATTGTATTAGAAACTCAGAGCAAGAGAAATTAATTACCATACAATATATGTCCAAAGTATATTTTTTTAAATATTGAATAAAAGGCTTTAGAAAAGACACTTTCTGTATATCTTTGATCCTTTATTACCAATTTCCATACACTTACATCTGTACTTTTGATGTTACATTTTCTTCCCTTGATCAAAATTTTAGACAAGAAGAATCAAAGATCCTGCAGTAAAGTCTTTGAAGTTCACTTCTCAGAGGTAAGGCAGATTCCTGCCTCCCCAGATGCTGAATTTTATAAGCCACAGATTGGTCTGTCCTGCACTTTCACCTCAGCACCATTCCATGCTTAAAATGGTATGCCTGAACTTGAGGATGATTTTGTCAAACTTAAAACTTTGGAAAGGAAGTCCACAATTGTGAGGTATACAATTTTCTTTCATTCACAACTTCTATGTATTCCTTAATAGAATAGTAATTCTTTAGATATTTTCCATTTACTGGTCAATTAACTGTTTTTAGTTTCTTCCATAAAAATGTATTTTCTGACATTTCTCTGGGAGAAACAGGTCCATATTCCTTATGTTCTCTTAAAAACCTGGGTGTCTCACTACAAACTATGAGCAAACCTCTGTCACTCTGTTCCTTCGAGGTACTCACAGCTTCTTGTTAATGTTTGTCAACATAAAATTTTGGTAAATAATTGGTTTTGCATTTGAAGTGACTCCTGCTGTAAGAACTGGGTAAGAAGAAATGTCCCTAAAAGGCTGTTGTGGGGGAAGAGGGCACATGGGAGGGGAGGAGGGAAAAGATGAAGAGTAAAATCAGAAAAGTGCACGGTTCAAAATGGGTTTCAGCTTTGTTTTTAACCCTACAAGCTTTGTGTGACTTTAGATGATTTGTGGAAAATATGTTGAACAAGTAGGACAGACAAGGCCTTCCAGTCATCAGAAGAGTGCGTGCTACCAAAGCAACCAAAAGTTAATGCAATTACTAATTATCAAATGTAGAGCAGAGAGACTAATTCAATCAGAGAGGCCAAAGGAATAATTCTGGGAGACAAAGCAATGTAATGCGGAAATGCAGACTAATCAACTGCTTTAATCAAAAGGAAAAGGAAACAATTTCCAAGGCTTAACTAAAATTCCCAGTTGGTTCCTCATCTTTTCAGGGTTCTGGTTTTTGCTTTGCAGCGTTTGTTCCATCTCACATTTGTTTCACTGCTTCTGTTCTTTGTGCAAAACTGTTTCATTGGCTCCTGGTTCTTGGCTTTTATCAAGTGAGCTGCCTCCTCTCTTGAATTTCAGCAACGAGCCTAATCATGAAAGAACAATCATAGAGGGGAAGTATTTATTATATTTAACGTCCAAGCCCACATTCCAGAATTATGTAGAATACTGCTTGAATAAGATCACCCAGAGTTGCTTTGTGATCTGCAGGATTTTTCAAAGCAGGTATTTGCTCCATCTGATGGAAAGCAGCTTCTCACTGATCTCAACTAAACCTGCATAACCAGGACATCTACAGGTTTGTAGAATAATAGATCCAGACTTCACTAGTGCAGCACAGGAAGGGAGAGACTTTAAAAAAACTACTCAAGACTTCTGCCTTCATCTAAGTGGGTGCTGTTGTTACAACAGATAAAATGAGTTCACACAAGGGAAAAAAGGAACTTGCAGAAGAAAGCAAAGGGGATGGGAAGCACAGCCGAAAAAAGCGAGAGCGACTACTTAAGAAGAGATTTTCTAGATTGAGCCTCTTCTCTGCATCTCCTAAGAATAAACTGTAAGTACACCCAAGATTATATTTTGTACACATTTTTAACTGATACATTTTCTAAGTATTCCCAGAGCACCCTCCAAAGAGCCACAAACACCTTTGCTACCACAACGGTATTAACCATTTCACAAAGAAAAAAACAATTCTGGGCTAATCAAACAAAACAACCTAAAAACTAGCAAGTCGCTGGCTGAAATATATATGAAATTAAGGTCTCCAAGCCTTGCATGTCTGCACATTTATCTCTTAACCCTTTCCCTATCATTCCTCCTGAAAAGCAAGAGATATTTGGAGGGGCAGCATCTCTGTGCTTCCACATACACACAAACACTGCTAGGTGTGAAATCCAGGAAGCTGTTTCTAGGAATAACATTGACAGGTTTGGTCCTTAGTTCCAGGGAGTAATGGGCACTGGTAACATATGGGCAGCACCCAAAATCACTGCTAACAAAGTTGGTGCTATTGATTTTCTTGAATCAGAGCACAGTTATTGGTCATGTTGCTATAAAATTGCCTCTATGCTTATTACTTTTCAGAAACAACAAGAAAAAAAAAAAAGACAAGCTGTCCAAAATGAAGTAAGCTTAGAGGAAAAAATAAAGCTTACTGCTTTGTTCATGGTTTAGCTTCAATTTGTCACCATCATTCTTATGGAATTTACAATTCTCATTTTGGGTCTTTCTACTTAACATTATTCTTCCTTAACAAGAGGTAAACTTAGTGTATGCACCATGCTAAGTCCAGGAATATTTTCCAAAAATTGTTGTTTCTCATCCACTCATCCTTTCTATACAGATCTCCTAAAAAAGAGTCTCTCTTTGATAATTATCATGAAATATCTGTCTTAGCAGGAAGTGCTGCAGGTCTCAGCAATTACACATCTAACCACATTAAGTGTGATAGCCACAGCAGCTGGTTACAAACTCAACGTAAGATTAAAACCACTAGCCAAAAACCATCCTGAGAGACAGATTCTTCTCTTAGGCTGAATCCAATTGCACAATTAATGCCAAAGGCTTTGTCTGGGGATTTATCTTGCTGTACTGCTGAGGAACAAAGATTGAAGGAGTTAGTGAAGTACAGCTGTGAATTTTTTCCATTGTCCATAATTTCACTCAGACAAGCATTCTGGAGGTCGTCAAGTACAACTGAAGCAGTAAAATCGTACTTCCCAGGCCTTGATCCTTATTTGTGATGAATACAGATTTTCCCCAGCTTGATCTAAAAAACCAAATATACAGACAAACAAACAAAACAACAGAAAACCCAACCAAGCCAACTGAACAACAAAACCAAACCAAAACAAAAAATCCAACAACCCCAAACAAATCCATGTAGCATCCTCTGCCCATGGTACTCTCAGCACTAATGGAAAGAGAACACATCTTCAAGACTTTACTGGATATATTTCTACACATATATTGCATACCAGTGGATTTTAAAAGCATTTAAGTTATTGGGGCCTACAGAACTTACACAGTGGTGTAGCCCAATCACACAATCTCTGCAGCTCAGCTCCTATAAGGGTTAGTGTCTTGATTTTGATGTACTATTTTATGTAGAATATAATGGCATATAGTGTTACATAATTCAATCAAGAGTGCTTTTCTTTCAGCCTTCCCATCTCAATTCAAGCATAGTGAAATACAGCACTTCTCTACCAGTCATCATAACTGCAATGCAAGTGGAAGAACCTTTATGATAGTATAGATGAGGTCTGCGTGGTCAGAATTTAGATACAGAGCTGCATAAAATCTGTCTTCCAGCAAACATGAGGCTCGTTCCATGGTCACCCACAGAAAAGCTGCATATTAAAGAACTGAGGAAAAAGCTCCTACTTAGGTAGTTCATTTTTTTTCCTCTTAATTTTCTTTTAGGCTGTGACAATCCTTTTAGTAAGTCTATGTTCTTTTAAAAGAAGCAATGCCTTGTCACTGCCATCACAGCACCAGAGCCAGGCTTTCATATTTCTGTTTCCTGCAGGTGACCACACATTGTACCAGTTCCTAATGCGCCATAGGTGAAGCCTCAGGAAGGGTTCATAAATCACATGCTAATTGCTTCTGCTAATCTCACTCATCTAGAAAATGTATAGATTAATCTTGTCTCCTTTCTAGCCCTCAAGGAAGAAGTCTGCTTTTGGAAGACAAAAGGAGATGTTTACACAGGAAAAGTTCCAAAACGTTGAAGCCAGTGCAGGAGGAAGTGTGCTCCTTAAGGCAGCCACACTCTGGGAAAATGTGTCCCAAATGTGAAATCCTCATCTGCCAAAAATGTGAGACACTGCATTCAGAAAGCAGCTTCATTGCCCACAGCCTGCTTGATCACTACGACACAGGAGGAGACACCAGCTCTAGTATGTTGACTGCAGAAAGCCAAGCACGTAGAGGTGATTAAAGATTTGGTGTGTGTTCCTTGTCAGTACCTGACTACTACAGCTTGGGTCCACTCGGGCTGACTGTATCTCCAGTCCACACAATCTGTGTGCAGCATCACCAAATAACAACTACACTGCAGTTCATAGGATATGTACCTTCACTAATTTAGCTTCCATAAACACTGAAAAAAATATTATATATTTCTAAGTAGGAACTAGAAGTTTCTCAGCTATTAAGAACAGGGAATCATTTCAGAAACTCTGTTTCAAAGAGTTTTATTTTTCCCCTGGAAACAAAATAATCCAGGAATATTTTGTTTCCAGGAAACAAAATAATCCCATTGATCTGTAAAAGAGAAAGTTAATATTAAGTGCAGAACAACAAGATGCATTGCAGTTAGTTGTAATGCAAAGATATGCTTCAGTATTGTTTGTGATCTGGAATATTAAATTTCTATTTTTTTTTTTTTTTCATTCACTACCATGGGTATGCAACTTGATGGGGGAAGGTGGCTTCTAAGGCCTATCCTGGCCAAAAAAATGGTAGCTTTCATTCCACTTCCCTTCTAGAACCTCTGAACTTTTACAGACTTTCAACTCTGAACTTACGATCTGGCACCCCTCCTTACAAGGATCAATAATGATCACAACTCACAAAGTATTTAAGTCCTCTTTGGGTTTAAGATCTGTGTAGTACAGCACCAAGTAAAACTATATTCAAAATTTAAGGGTACTAGTGGAACCCACAGCTGGAGCTGTCTCTATCCCCTGCACAGCACATGGAAGGACTTGCCCAGCAATGATCAGGAGAGCAGCATGGTGACTTGCCAAAGCACTGTGGCAGGTGGAGGGTGGCACTGAGGTCCAGACACACACAAGACTGTTTAGCTTTATGGAATTCATAAATTCAGGCTAAGGCTGGAAGTAGCCTCTGCAGCAGATTACCCAAAACCTGCACCTTTTTCTTCCACACCAACTGGAACAACTCTATATACAAGAAGAATTACTGTGATTTGGTAGGGAATGGGCTAACCAGACCTTTTCTCACATAGCCCTTGTTATTAAAGGCTCTTTTCTTTCATCAAGCAGACAGAACATGGCTGCAAAGTTTGGACCTCTGGTTTCACCCTTCCTAAATTCTTAAGCCACTAGGAGAAAGGACTTGTTCACAGGAGAAAGGACTTGCTCTCTCTGTCATTCCTCCTTGTTTTTTGGCACTGTACCATTGTTGTTCCAATGACTGTTTGGCAAGGTGAATGTAATCCTTTTTTTTTTTTTTTTTTTTCCCTATCCATATGGAGTAGTTTAACTGAGGTATATCATCCATTCGCGTGGGTTTTGTTTTCTTATCCCCCACTATGGAAAAGAGGTCCTACAGAAGGAATTCAGAACGACATATACAATATTCCCACACTTTAGAGTATCCTAAACAATACTGCTCAGCTCCCTCTCTGATGTGTCCTAGGAGCACTCCATGCTCCTTATGCAAAAAAGGTCAAGAAACAATCTCAGAAACTAGAATGAGCTGCTTTGCCCAGGTGGTCAGATCACAAATGCACATCCAGAGAATGCTCACAGGTTCAAGCCCATTAGGAAACTTCGGGTAGGATTCACAAATGGGAATGAACCACTATGAGGTTCCTCACTTCTGCCCAGACTTTGGTGGTTTTGGGCATTAATTAGATCTTACAAATATCCTTGCACTACAAGGGCTGCAGTCCCTCAGAAACCATGTTTCCATGGTGCTTGATTGTTGATTCCGCTCATTTGCTTCATAGAAGCCAAACACTGTCTGGCAAAACAGAATTAACCTTTTACATTTCTCTATGGCTGCTACTCTTATACTGTGATCCTGTGCAGGTTTCCCACAAATAAGCTTTGCCATCACTTAAGAAACATATATTCACCCCCAGCCCTCTTCATCAAGCAGTCCTGGGAAAATTTCTCCAGATAATCAAAGGCAACAGGCTCAAAGAACACAGGACTCATCACAGCAGCATTATTCTAAATCCAACAGTCTAACACAGCAAACCTGCTCAAATAGGTTACACGATTCAGCAGGCTTCTAGCCAGGTGTTCTAGAGGTGATATAAGTTCCATCAGTATCTGACTGATAGTATTTTCCATTGTGGTTGGCTAGAGGACAGACTCAGTTCCTTATGTGGGCTATTAGGTTGGAAAGGCATCCAAGTAACAACAGAATGCAAACCCAAACTGTCTAACTGTCCATGCTGTTTTGCTGTGCTGTTCTAAGAACAACTAATAATATGAGCAGGGTAAATAAATTCCCTGGTAAGCACTGGCTAAATCACAAACCCTCTGTTTGTGATGAGTCATGAAATCAGGCTTGCATGGAAAGATATTTTAATGCAAGATTTTTATTAATGAGTGAAGGCAGCTTGAGCAGCCCAACACTGAAGTTTTCACAGTAGCTGTTAAAATTATTGTATCTTTCCTGGACTGGCTACTGAAATCTGCTTGGTACTGTATACTCCTGAGATGACATTTGCTCTTTATGTGCACTCAGGTTTATAAAAAAGTCCTAAATGTCCCCGTGGAAACATTAGGAAGTCCAGCTCTGCTGCCTCCTCAGCCCCTGAATTAATGGCTATCTAGCTCTGCTCCCTTAAGTCAGTGACCCACGTGGGCATTAGGGGATGCATGCTCTTCCCACAGATGTCAGAGGAGGCTTTCACACTCATGCAATCCCAACAAATTTTCAAAGGAAAAGCAAAGCTAGTTTTCTGAACTGACATGCCAAAATACCAAAGATCAGCAGTTCCTATTTAAGGATCACTCAGATCACTTGACATGTCATGATTATGCTCTTACTGTGACTGATCTGCAAAGATATTCCAGTTACAAACAATTTCACTACTAGCTTATGCCCAGACTACATCCATCAACAGACAGCGACAGACAGATGGTGCCTCAAACAAAACAGCTTTGCACTGGAAATAGTAGTCAGCATCGTATTGTGGTCAGACAACAAAACCACTACAACAAAACCCCAACTACCTTGAGCTCAGTGTGGCTTCTGTCTCCCAGGCTCAGCCAGAACGAGACACACTTGTGTACAGAAATACCCGTGGCCACATGTAAACTGTGAGCTCCAACAGCAATCCAGCATTGACATCTCATATGGCAGCACCTACAAAAACTTGCTTTCCATCAAGTTGGCTCTGCTGCCTCATGTCCTGGCAGTGTTGTGCCAGAGTAGTTATTTTAAGATTTATTTTAACAAAGTATGCCAAAAGCTGGAAGGCATTATGTGAGCACCGAATTTCAGTTTTAAATTTTAAAGCCAGCTCAGATACCTAATTATATTAATATAATATACTGTGAAAGAATAATGATAGAAACACTGATTACATACTTAAAAGATTTAGGCTTTAAATCATTCCTAAAGAATAAAGTTATGATCATAGCCTGATATATTAATTATTAAGAGATGTACCATTTAATTATCTGATTTCAATAGCTCTAGGAAATTAAAGAGGAATTTGAACTCATTATATGAAATATATGAATAGGCTCTGTCAAAAGCATTCACTAGAACGTGAATGACTCAATAATAATCAACCCACTGTCCATAAAACCAATGCAAGCATAAAAGGGAAAGGGTGTAACTCCACTGGTGAGCAGAAAATGCATGGAAGCTCTTCCCTTGGAAATCAAATAGAGGGAATGCAGGAGTGTCAAAGTAGCAGTTGTCATGATATGGCACAAACCACATAACACAAGGTAAAGAAAGCAAACCCATGAAGTAATCATGCAACAGGAGAAAACCAGAACACATTTATATAATATACACACAAGATGTACCCAATTTCATGTTTTTCAAGCAGTCCATGATTCATTTCTCCCTGCCAGATACAACAAAGGTCTTGAGAAGCAGAGTTGACTTAAGAGAAGCTATTTTCCAGGGAAATGTGCAGAGCAGTTTAGAAGCAGACTTGAGGAAAAATGATGAACTTAACACAAGACCATCTGAACTGAAGGTGAGGTAGCTTACACTTCCTTTCCACAGCTTTTATCCAGCTACATCCTCTCCAAAGCTTCTACATTCTTACTAACAAACTGCCAAGAGTAAAGGTAGCGCAGGTAAGGATAACCAGTTACAATATATCCCATTCCAGGGGTATTAGCCAATACAAATACTAAGCCAAAGTAGTATTTTCTAATAATCTCTAAATTCTAGTTATCTCAAATAAGATGGTGAGGAAATCTCTTGCCCGACTCAAGTACTCCAGTAAAATGCATTAAAGACATTTAAAAAAACCAACAACTCCCAGTATCCCAGTGGTAACCAAGGGCAGGGGTTTCTGCATCCAGAGGTCAATGCTACCTCTGCCAATTTGTAAACACAAATCTAAGGCACAAATCTAATCTTAAATGTCTTGTTCAAAGCCCCACGAGAAGTCCAAGGTGGATCACAGACCTGACTTGCCTTTTGGCTACAGATCTAGAGATGCCATCATGCTCCTTGTATCAATCACATACCTTTGCACACCAGCCCTGAGCAGTCAAGATGAATTTGCCAACTCTCTTGGGTTTTGGAGAGGTTATGTTTGCCTCAGCAAGACAACATGCCTGAGCACTCACACAAAATATAATTGTGTCCAGGAATTCATACTTATGCAAAATTACATATTGTGAATTAGCTAAAGATGAAATTACTTTTTTCAGAGTTGTCACCTGCAAAGTAGGCTTTTTTTTACCCTTTGTCCCATCTGCTTTAGAAATGAAAAAAAAAAAAAATAAAAAGGGGGGACAATGAATACTTTAAATGTTACTATATTATGAAAACAACAAAACAAACCAAAGCACAAATAACTTGTTTCTTTCACAATATTCTAGAAGCAGAGGACTTTTCAGATAGATTAGCCCCAAAGGGTGAAGGACAAGAGCATGAAACCACTACAGAAAATGCTATCCTGGCTCCAGGTAGGTTCTTCACCATAAAAAGAAACAAAATTCCAAAACAATAAAAAACAATAAATTACTCTTGACAAAGTAAAACCACCTTTAATTAAATTCCTACATAAAACAACACTTCTATGCAAAACAATTGTTTAGTCAAAAAGTAAATATTTATGTTTAATTCTCATTCAAATATCAACAAGAATTGAGAGCTACCAGTGTTCTTTGGAGAACAAGCAGTAGTTAAAGTCTATCTTGCTGATGTTCAAAAACAGCATATTACATCTTTTAACCAGCAGTTCCCTATTGCACATAACAAATTTGCTCTCCATTTAAGCACCTAAAAGCCTGGTACCTCACTAAATAAATTAAAACAAGTCCAGTTTCTTCAGCAACCATCCTCCACACATATATCTTGGTAAAGCAACATTACCACAAGTTTTTAATAAATACAGAAAGAAAAGATTAATGACTACTCATTGGTATTTTATGGAATGATCTTTTCCCATGAACACTTGCTTTTCTAAACATTTGGGGTTTTTGGTTTGTATGCTCTAAAAATCACTATATGTAACATATTTGAAAATTTCCCTTACAGAAGCTGGTACATTTGCATGGTGTAACTTATCTGAGATATGACTTTCAGTGTAAGGAGCTTCTTCCTGAACCTGAAATAAAAGTACATTTAAGGAGCTAAAAACAAAGTCCCAGAGGCAGAATGGGAGACTGTAACCAATGAGGGATTCTCAGACACGTTAGGAACTGGCCTAATGTTCCTCTTATCGAAGGGCTTCTCTGTGTGTTTGTCATGTCAGGGGAGCAAAACTGTGCAACCTGAACACTGGGATGCTGCGTCCTTTTCAAAGCCTCTCCCCCCCATCTCACCCTCCACCCACTCCAATCTCACCAAAATCTACTTTCCTTTCCTTTCCTTTCAGCAGCAGTGTAAGACATTAAGCAGCTCCCGGTAGTACAATGATACTGTGGTTGCTATTTACAGAATTAATGCATGTGTGCCAGTAGGGCAGAGTTCATATGAAAAATATACATGATATGGTCATTTTTAGCCAGATTAGGACACCAAAAAAAAAAAAAAAAAAAAAAAAAAAAAAAAAAATTACTCTTCAAGTCTCAACTTTAAGTAAAGAACAGTTCCATCAGAGGTCTTCAAACCTCCTGAGTATGTTAGAGCATGTTACCCTAACGTATAAAAACAAATATTTACACCTCCATAAAGTACCAAAGAATTTTTAAAAATGCCTAGTAGCTCTCAGCGTGCAAAGTCAGCAGGAACTGATTATCCAGGATGTTCACTTTTCATAGAGACTGTCTTGGAATCAAGCATTCAGAAGCAGAGTGCAAAAGACTCAGGAGTTATTTCAGCCCATTTCTTGGTTTTGTTTCCTTTCTCGTTTAAAATAAGTTTTGTTGATCCATACTACAGATCTCCTCTAAAAACACTTTTCAAGGTAACATTCAGACTAGTGCAAATGTAAATATCTTCTAGGATCTGTAATCTTTTCGAACAGTGTGAGCCATCCAGTTCACTTTAGTAGTCCAACTTTCCCGAAGTGCTTCATCAAACTTCTGTTTAAATTGTTTTAGTGCTTCTTCCTCACTCTTCCCCAAGGCAAGGGAGTCCTAAGATGGTATGAGAACAAGTACTGTTAGAAACTGTTTTTAAAAACACAGGGCCTCTTTCACCTTTCAACACAAACCACTGTGATTTTTTTCTGTTTTGATGCTTTTTCACCTGTTATTCATTAAGCAATAGATCAGCAGCATTTTCTGAGTCTAAAGGTAAGACTAAAAGGATCCATCAAATAATTTTCCTTTTACAGGTGTTTGTGTAAGCTAAGACATAAAGCACCCCCCAAAATGACTACAGACAAGATGCATGGAAGCTGAACTTAGAGCAGTTGAGAGGAAGCTTCCTTTGACCATAGGACTGACCACAGACCTTGTTCTGTACAGCTGAAAATGAAAGCTTTGGGAACCAAAAAACCTGAGAGAAAAACAATTTAAATGTATTCATCTTGGAATCAAAATTCACACACTTAGAAAAATACTAAATCCTGCTGAGTTGTTAATCTTGCTTTATTTACCTTGAGATACTGGATGTCCTTGACAGAAGTTAGCTCTGGAAGCCCTGCAGTTAACATCAGTGCAAAGAGTGTAATAAATAGGTTTCCATGTTTTCGCAGGATCAAGTACGCTTCTTCACAATACTGCCGGAACCTTCATGTTCAGTGGCAAAGCACACACAGTGAAGACAACACGTGAGAACTGACACAGTTGACAAGTACACCTAACAATGTCCAAACACCCTTATCTGGCCTAACACACATAGCCTAGGAAAACAGTAGCGGACTGGACAATAGAGATGTCTACGGAACCTCCAATGCATTCCACAAAATTATCCCATGTATCTCAAACAAGCCCTTAAAGCGTGGTAAAAAAAAACATCAAAAGCCTTAAAAACAGCACTGTTCTTCAGAAAGAGCAAAAGATGCCAATGTCCTGTCTCCCTGCCAGTTAAGTGAAATGCCCTGATGATCCCATATAGTGGACTTACAGGGGATAAACAAAAAGGCCTATGGCAGTCCCTTCCAATACTCAGCCTGTCTCTGTAAGGCAATTCCTTCCTGCAAACGCAGTCAAAATTGAGCTGACTGACAGCTCTGGTATCAAGATCTGTCATGCAGACACTCGAGAACTTGTTAAATATCTTCAAATGTAGCACTGTCCAGAGCCTAACCTGTAAATTTCCACACTAAATGTGGAATGAATTTTCCACACTAAATGAAATGATCTTCAGACTAAATTGACAAGTTACATTTCAAGAAACAAATTATCTTCTGAGGCATTTTTCAAGTGAAAATGGAATTGTACTGCCATTTAAAGTATTCCATATTCTACAGTTCCCCCTGCTGGAGGAGATAATAAGAAACTGTGTCCACTGCAAAGCTGCAGATTCTGATGAATTAAATAATTTGCATGTATATATTCTAGCTCAGGCACACCCATAGGTACTATTGTAAATACATGTTATCACACTTCCACACATGTATCAATAAGCAAACCAGACCCAGATAGGTTCTTGGTGTTCTGGAAATTATCACCAGAGATCATCTCCATTACAGAAGAAAGAGATCACATACTCACCGACCAAATTTTTCAGTGTTCCCTGTTTTTCCTTGTTGAATAACATGAATAAAATCATAGGTGAGTATGAAAGGTACCCGTTCCCTTTTAATTCCAAATTTGGATTTGAAGTTTCCAAGAATATGCCCAAAATCTATATGAAAGAGCTGAAAAAAAACCCAAAAAAACACCCAGAAGTGAAAATTAATTTCTCCAGTGAAATATTTAACTTTTCTAATATCTCTACACAAGATGCTGTTATCAAGAACAGTTAGCTCACAGTTGTACTTTCCATAGCCCATGGTTTCAGCCCTTAGGGAGTATTTAGCTGTACAACATTTCACAATTTATTTCAAGTCAGTGATAACATCCATGCTCTTATGTGTGACTGCTGCTACAAACCAGTGTGCAAAAGATGATCTCAGCTTTAAGCTTTTGATGCTTACCAACAGACATCTTGTCTGTAATATAAGAGAGGAAAATGAGGCCAGTGATGAGGCTATGAGGCACAACATCATCATACACATGGGCTTTCTACACAAAGTCAGAAGGCAAATGGAACTTACATTAATTTCAAGGAACCTATCACAGTCGTCCCATTTTAGAATCAAGGAAAAGGGGATTACAGCTTTCTGTTAGTAGGTAACAACTTAAAAGAACACTGAAAATGTCTATAAAACTCTCCTGAAAATGTCTATAAAACTCTCCTTCCTGCAACTCTTGCTAGTTTTCTAGGCAGCATAATTTAAATAAAATCAGACCACTTACAGTAGAATGCAACAATTATACCAGAAAATACATCTCTAAGAATTTACCTACGTTCTAGGTTTTGAGACCTGTCATCAGAGCTTCATGTTTATACCAAGTTGCATATTGAAAATTTCTGCAGAGGTGGCCTGTGTAGAGACCAACTTTGGAGAGGTGCTGCTCAAAACTACAATTCATGGTCCCAGCCAGGCCATTCCAACCCCAGCCATTCTATGAGTCTATGTCTTTTGAAGCATGGTTCTTTGCTAGGTACTTCTGTTCCATTAGTCTGAACAATAACAGGATTTTGGACAGTCTGAAGAAGTTCTATAGAACAGCCTCATTTGATATAGAATGGCTTACACTAAGCAGGCATTGGCCAGTTCTTCCACTAGTCTTACACTTTCTCTCTTGGAAGCTTGAATCAGTTCTCAGTAAATGAAGACATCAGTTCTAACAACATGGATCTGATTTTACTGAGACACTAAAGAAATAAAAAGTTCTTAAGACAATTCTTGCACAACAGAGATACCACAGTTATTCTGCATACATAAGAGATTTTTACCTGACCATTTTTCCTGACCATGATGTTGTCACTGTGTCTGTCACCAATCCCCAGTACGTAAGTAGCTACACAGTAGCCAGCACAAGACAGTGTAAATTCTTCAATGGCTCGATCCAAGTCATCACTGTAACCACAAACAATGTTAGTGCATTCTACTGGTAATTCATGTCATGCTTCGACCTCAAAAAGGATTTTTGGATGTTTAAACCAGACATCCATTGGGATGCTTTAAAACTAGACTTTTTTTCCACACACCCCCCTCACAAAAAAAAGACCAAAAAACAACAAGCCCCCCCCAAACAAAAAAAAACCACCCCACCCCAAACAAAAATGCAAAAACCCAATGACACAACAACAACAACAAAACCAACAACAAAAACAAAAAAAAAAACCAACCCAAAAACCAAAACCAAACAAACACAAAACTTGTAGAAAGCAGCTATGGAGAGCAAAGGAAACGCAACTATTATGAAAGGCAACAACATCAAGACTTGAGATCTATTTTGTTTTCTTGGGTCTGTTTGGGGTTTTTTTGGTTTTTTTTTACAAATCTAGAATATCTTACTCATAAAAATGCAGTCAAAATGCTGCAAATGCCCAAACTTCAGCTGGATCATTGTTTGAATTCCAAGAGCACCATGAATCTGAGTCAGACTGTGAGACAGGAGAAAACCAAGTAGTAAGAAGCCTGCCAGAAGAGCCACACAGTCCTGGATACTGAAACAGAAACTTACAGGAATTTCGTAGGTTATACTACAAATGAGAAAATAACAGTAGCAATTACCCCAAATTATATTCCTTCAGCCAGTTTAAGAGAGCATCTTTGTTGAAGGCAGCAGCAGCAGCAACATTGCTACTATTTAACTGAATGTCAGCAATTGTTTCTGAACTAGAAACAGCCTCAATAAGGCCAGAGTGATCTCCAGTTGCTAAACAGCCGTAGGGCAATATCCTGAAACAAAACACAAAATCATGCTAAAAATAGGAGGAAAGTTTCTTTAGTGTCTCAATATATTGAGCAGGCTGAATATTCATTCTAACTTGAATATTAGATTCTCAAAGGTTAACATCAGATACTACTTGCAAGGTTAAAATACCAGCAATACAACTAAAATATTAATTTTTCCTGTAACACACGTATGTGTAAAAATGAAATTACAAGCAACTCTAATTTTCCACTTTTACTAGGGAACACAGTAACTTGTAGTTTTATAGGAGAAACCATAGAGGGAGTGCTTTGCTTTCATTTGTTACTTGCTAAATTAAGTTACACTCATGCTCACTGTAGACTAAATTATTTGTGTAAATAGGAAAGAGTCTCTTCTTTTTCTACATTCTTCCTACTTCAACTTAAAATGCTAGAAATATTTTAAAATTATAATAATTTTTTCCAGCTCTTATAGAAACCTTCTGAAAAACAGAATAGTTTTTCTATCCCATCTGATATACAATATTCTTCTGCATTCATATACTTTGCTTTGCAAAACTATGTACAAGATTAACATTGCATTCAAATTAGTTCATTGCATTCAGATTACACATAGTTGAAGATATGAACCAAAGAGAGATGTGTCGAAAAAATTAATTGTATTTCTCCAAAATATTTCCTCACTGCAGATGCTTAAAATACTAAAGGCGATTGCAACTTAGATGGAGCTCAATGCATGCACTGGAAACATAATGCAAACTTTCCAAAGGCATCATCACATCACTAACTGAGTGTAGAGTCTTATGCAGGCATCTCAGGTCAAGATACTCTCTGTTCTGGCTGTGGATCCATGTGTAAAATAAAGACTGCCCATGCAGATCTAACTGCAGTGTACCACCACAGACTGGCACTCACTGGCTTACAAAGCTGTATAAAAAACTGCAGGACACATCAAAATTTGTGTGTATGCATGTGTGGGTACATGTAATAAAAAGAACTGCTAGTGGAGCTGTCATCAGTATTTATATATAAAACTAATATTAAGTTTGATTGCTATAAAGTAGAACCACATCTCTCCAGTGACACAGCCTATTACCCCAAGCCATAGAAGAAAAATAAATGGAATTCCAGTTCTATTCTAATAGCTATTAATAACTGAACATTTTCTCTACCTCAGTGATAACACACAACTGAAGCAGCAGTAACAACTGCTGCTAAAGTAATAACAATAATATAGTTGTTACTGAAGTAGTTACTACAACTGTGGTAACAACTGTATAGTTGAGGATTCTTCTCTTCTGGCAACAAAGCAAATTGAAGACCCCATTCAAGAGGGTATTTAGAGAACACTCCAAAACAAGAAATGTATTCTAAGCTATTCACCAGCTCTCCAGATCAGAGTTTCTCACAATGAACAGAAGGGTATCACCAGCATTCATGAGACAAGGAAGCACTGCCCATCCTTATCACGACACGACAAATGGGAGCCAAATATTGCCAGGTTAAAGTGCACGCTGGCTGCCATCCATGGCATTTCAACCCACCCTACTTGCAGCTTAACTGGGCACACAGCCAACAACTTCCCCTTCAAAAGCAAGCAATGATGAAAGCCTTCAGCCCCTTGAGGACTCTGTGCTTGCAACTGGAGGAAAAAACATCCTTGTCAGAGAGACAGTTTGACAGGAGTCAAGTTAGGGACAAATCCTCTGGGTCCTTTCCACCTCATCCTGGTCTTTCTGACTTCAACATCTGTCAGCAGGATATGCTCACTGCTTCTTAATGCCAGTAAAGATCACAGATGGATCAATTCAGCAATCCAAGACATAAAATTTTCTTCTTCACTCCATTTAATACAGTTCTTTACAAGAGTTTAATTCTCCAAACAAGTACCTTTCCAAATACAATTATAAGTTCTGGCAACTTACTAACACATTCTCTGTAACTTCAGATCAAATGGTTTCAAATTTATGATATTCTTTAAACTTGTAATAAATATGTTTTTCTTTTGATTTCATTCATACACAGCCCCTTAACATCAGACTGCATGCATGTTAAGGGAGGTCAAAACTTTTGAAAGCTCACTAAAAATAGGCAGTGAAAATAACAAGTTCAGAGAACTCTCTCTGTATGTCCAAAAACTAACCAAGAACTAAACACTTTTATGACTCTGCCACAGCAAGGGTCACTCAACATAACTCCACATAGCTCCACATTTTTGTTGCTCTGTTACTTTACTAACTTCTCCTTTAAGAAATTTTCAATGCTATAAATTCAGGTAAAGCACCAGAAATACCTTTTGATGCCAGGATTACTCTGCTAAGAGAAACAACACTGCAGACTCCACAGCATGCTTGGAAAAACAGAAGATATGCTCCTCTGCTGAGGTAAGTATTTGTAATATTAAACACCCCTCATAAAAATAGAGAAAGTTATGTACTATGAGCATGACTTCAGGAGTAGAATTTTTTCAAGTAAAATAATTTGAGAAGTTGTAACTTTTATAGGGGTTTGAATTTCCCAAAATGTCATTTTGTCACTGCAGATGTAACCTGAATATAAATACTGCTTAAATTAGTGTGTTTGTTCCATAATTGCCCATATCTAAACTACAAGAAACAACTAGAGGCAAACTACAGAGACAACTGAAGAAGTTTGGCTGCACATACTTTCTAATGTTTTATGTCATCTATTTCCTGCTCAGTTGTCAGGTAACAGTTTGTCTTTGACATGAATAGGTATAGGGATTAATTAAAAAATATGCTTTTTTGTTTTTCTCATTTCTCTGGCACTTGACTGACTGCTATCTAAGATAAATGCTCTGTCATTTAGAGAAGTCTGGCTTAGATGTAGTTTGTCTGGGGCGATGATCTCTGCTATTTACTGGCTGGGCCTGTACAGAGAAGCAGATGAAATTCACATCTGAAGTTTTTTTCAGTTGTGCACTGCACAGTCCACCCAGTGACAGCCCAGGATGAAGGGCCCACTGCAGAGCACTCTTGTCTCACCCTACACACGAACCCTGGGCTCCTGGTGTTTAGTCAGCATGCACACACAGGAACCTAGACAACAAAGGCACCACAAGAAAGAGGCCAGTTTACCCATGAGACAAATTAGTTGACAGCTAAACAAACCAACCAACCATCCAACCTTTCTCCTTCTTTACCTTTGGAGATGTCAAAACCAGCATATATTTGGTATTTCTCTCCACAGCTGAGAAATCCCACTGGGAGTATTGTGCTTACTTTAGACACAGATTGGGCTAAAATTTCATTTTAAATTACTACTAAATAACTGGCTGTGGACTGCAGTGCAATTATAAGGAAACTGATCCTATCCCATCACCTTGATGGTAGCACACTGGTTGCTATTTGATCCATGTGTCATGAAAGCTGTAGAACTTGCTTGTGGCAAGATATTACTGATTGCAAGAGGGAGACAAGCAGCAAGTGCTTCTGCTGTTACATACATTAAACAAAGAGCACTGCTCATACGTGCATGGAGGTACCAGACTTTCTGTAGTAGAAAAAAAGTTGAAAAGCACAAATTCCATTATGTATCCAGAGAAGCAAAAAGGGAAGCAACAGATTCAGGGAAACTAAAGCCTCAAAGGATGATGCTACAGGGAGAGAAGAAACAATGCCACTAGCTGGTAAGGATATCTGAAGTTGTATTTTTTAGGAAAGCAGATCTATTTGGCATTACTTTTTCACCTGACACCATGTCTCTTCCCCAAGCAAAAAGAAGCTGACCAACAATACCAACTCATGCAGAAGGTACAGAACTCATAACCACTGCTGTTAGTTCATAGATTTTGGACCTGCTTCTATTCAAGGGGCATGGGGACTTTAAGCATGGAGCTAACAAAGCCATACCCTCTTAGCTGCCTCCTCATGCTCCAGCCATTCAGAGTGCTGTTTTGTCCAACTCTGTTTTCAGTTAAGGCCATTTCAGAACCTTCCCTTGGCAACTGCCTGGTTAATCTCCCTTCGATAGACACAGGATTGTAACCATGCCTCCATCCCATTGTTTTATTTTACAATCTTAACTAGGAGAAGATGGGTGGAAGGAAGATAATCCCAGGATCAAGTGGAAGAGGAAGGGTAGAATTATAGAACTGCAACTCTTACAAGAAACTTTCTCTTTCTATTTTTTTTTTTTTCTGAGAGTTTTTAGAAAAATCTTGGACATAAAAGCCACTGGTTTTCCTTTGTCAAGTTGAAAAAAATACCTTAATTTGGCAAATTTTATGTGATGACTCCTAATCACTATTCCTGCTTGCTAGGCACAGTGTGTGGCCTAGGCTGAAAGCACAAACTAAGCTTCTGGGAAGACAGCAGCCAAAGAATGTCTCATCTGGGATTTCACAGCTGCCAGAGCTGTCCTTGCCCCTAAATACTGGATCAGTCTCCTCACAGTCTATTTATCATGACAGAAATTATCTAAATTTTTCCCAAATCAGTGTTCAACTTAATATCCATTCAAGCCCCCTCATCACAAACATACACTTCTAGAAGCGATTTACTTGATTTTTACCTTATCCCACACTTCACTCCAAGGAATCTTTCTATAAGCAGCATAAGCAACAAGTTGATAATTTTACTTATCTGTGTGTGCTGATGTTAGGAGCCTTATGAATCTCCTGGCATTTTGCTTAACCCACAAAAAAACTTGAAATGAGTTTAAAGAATCCAAATTAAGTATTTCAATAATTAAAGAAGTACTTCTAGCCAAGTAAACAACATTAAAAAACTAAACACAGAGGATTACAGCACTCTAGCAGGAATACAAAATTTAATTTATGGCCTCCAAGTGGTTTATAATAATGTGACACCCAGTACCTTTCTTTAGAGCTATTCTTTCTAAAAAGAAAACAGAATTAGAGAACTATGTTAGCTAAAACTAAAGTTCGGCTGGAAAAGTTGCCCATGTACTAGAGGGTTGGACAGCTACACTGAATAATGCCTGATACTGTTTCTTTCTCTTTGGAATCCTCTAGTACTCCTACAAAGATGGCATGCTTGCCAGCAAGCACATGAAAGGAAGAAAGCTGCTTTGCAAGGGCTTCAGAAGGTACAAAGGTATTTCTTGTCTGAAGAATGTTTTTTTGATGTCAAAATAGTGTTTTCTCAAGAAAAGAATGCAAAGGGGGACTTCAGAATGTATGTTGAAGATGAACACAATAACTGCAGGTCTTGGTGTAAACAGCAGTAAGAGAACTGAGACAACAGGAAGAAAAAGGGCTACCACAAAACCCCCATTGCTACTTACACACCCCATTAAAATGTGACCAGCTTGCACGGGAGGACAGACTGCCCTAGAGACTTTATTAATGAACTAATAAATACATGAAAATCCCACAGTCCTCATCATTCTGAAATTCCTGTAATTCGAAAGGTTTTTTATTACTCCATTTTGAGAGAAGTAGCTTTGCAGGAGAGGAAAACAAGTGAGAAGCTTATTTGCAGAGTATTTCTGCCCTAACAGAATACTTAAATTACGATTTTTAAACCGGACATTTACAGCCTCACAAAACCTGCCAAAGGAACCAAAAATGGAAGCTTTAGCATGAAATACAGGCAAGTTCAATACTGTAACAAGTTCTTTAGTACAAGTGTATTAAGTTTTTTCTCCACTGACTTTAAAACTGTGTTGGAACTTCTTAATTGAAATGACATTGAAAAGTGACATTTTAAGGAAGCTGCTATGTATTTTTGTCCCAATATAGTAGTGGTTCTAAATATATCACTTTTACTGTCAACCTCATCTTACTACAGAATCTTGTCTTACTCTCGACTGATGATCCCCTATTTACCAAGATTCAAAATAATGGTTGAGAATGTGCAGTAACCAAGATCAGCAGATGGTAAGCACAAAATGGTACTTTTCCTTACATAGATACTTAAATAATGTTTTTGACTGCAAGATACTGACAAGGCTAAAAAGATACGAATTCCCATATAGAATCCACTTGTCATCAGCTTCCAGGCACAGTATGTAGCTGTCTAATGCAACACCTAACTCAAGAGGCAAGAATATTATGGGAGTGAGACCCAACGTAAGGACATCCACTACTCTTTCCCTCTCTCAAAGAAGGCAATTAGTTTAATCTTGGTAAATCCACACTGTTCCAAACCATCATAATTTGCTTTGCGCAGCAGCACTCTTAAAAGAGAAGCACGCAGCAACTGACTTCTCTAAGACCCTCATCTTCATAATGCCTGTTACATAATTAGTACAAGATGGACATTTATCTGTTAAAATTTGTACAAAATAGATTGCAAATATAAACATTATTTGTGACAATAACACATTGACTTGTGACCATAGCAGCACAAATCATACATGTCCTTGAGAAAAAGACCAAGATCAATAAGAAAATGTTAGAAAGAAGAACCTATGTTAGACCTTAAGAGCTGCAATTCCCATAATCACTAAGTCTCCATTTTTTCATTTCCAGGAAATCCAGCGACTATTAAGAGGTAGGTTTGTTAGATGAGGAGTTTATGAAATACTTTTGTTCTGAACAGTTGCACACACAAAGGCACAAAACTTTCTGCCTTCTTTCATTATTTGCTTTCCTGGCTAAATTCTTTTGTAGTGTGGGCCATCTAGGGTATGAAAAAGCAAAGACAAGCTGATCCAATTAGTTAAGGTAACTGCTTTCTAAAGCATGTTCACCTTTTCTATGACAATTGAAACCTCTGGCCATAGATAGAGAAGTTTAGAAAAGGGACAGTAGGGAAGAGATTTTAAAAACAGGAAAGCTTCACTGCTAAAAGTAGACTCTCCATCCAAATAAAGTAGCCCTCAAGAGATCCTTACCGGAGATCCAGACCGGCTTCCTTCCAAAGTATGTCCATCAAACGCAGCATCTGGAGGGTCAACATGTCCTGTCGGAGATCTAGAAGGAAAGGTTGAAACTGCTACTTCTCAGTCTGCTGTAGAAAATCCTCCTAATGTTTATTAAGTCTTTAGAAAAAGGCATGTAAAAATAATCAAGCCTAAAGGTCAAAGTGGGATTACCCATAGCTATAGTATCATGACTGATGGATTTCATACTTTGAAACCCAGTCAGAAGGTGATGCTTAATTTGCTTACCAGTGCTAGAGTACACCAGATTTGTACTACTGCAATACAGAGCAACACAGTGTAAATGCAAGTGTGGGAATGAAGAAGGAAAAGGAAAAATTAAAAATTTTTATCATTGCTTACCATCACCATTTTTAAAGATGATTCCTACAAGATCTCCTCCAAACATTTTATTGTTGTACACTATCCACAGAGGTTTCATTTTAGAATCCATATATCTACACTTCTCAACACTAGAGGCAAATACAACAAAAGTTTTAGTCAATTAAGAATAATCCAACTACAAAGGTCTAAACATTGTTCAAAACACAGGGGAACAGGTCAACTTCCAGTCTGGAAGTACTTAAATCTTATCTCTGCTTTCTCTCTTCTTCTCTGCTATAGAGCTTACTAAGTTACAAACATATCTGTTACATATGGATTGTACAAGATACCTTAAAATTGGCAAACATGTATCTAATGCTTCAATTAAGCACCTGCATTTTCAGAAAACAAAACAGTTTTCTTGTATCATTGTCCACCAATTTTTAGAGTGTATCTTTAAGTGCTGTTAAAAAGTTTTAATGGCATTCATGCTTATTAAATATATTTAACTATGGTAATGCAGTGGCTAAGATAGTATCAAGTTTTATGAAGGACAAAAAAAATCTAACTTAACTGATACCTTAAACCTAGGAAGATTTCCAACAGAGCTCTCACTACAGAAAAAGCTCCCTGTGACAGCACATCCCCTGAACAATAAAGCCACAGCAAGTTAAAGTACGTAGGTGTTTCTGCTTTAGTGTTTCTGTGCAAAAGCTACAGTGAAATTCTATTCACATATTCTGAACTTACTGTAGTTCTGAAAGTATAACAGAAGGATTCAGAGGAGACTGGAGGTCAGAAAGTGCTTCTCTGTAAGCATTTTGTTTCAAACATGTATGCATTGCATCTTTTCCTTTTGCTTTGCTTTGCTTCATGGCATTCAGCTTAATTAGACTATTTAAAGTCTTCATCTTATTGAGGGCTTCCACCTGAAAGAGATGTTTTATCTTTGCAAGCTATTGCTCTGATTTTACACATAATACAATGCAAAATCCCATTTAAAACAAAACCAAGTATTAAGTAATTCTACAATTTTTTCAAAATGGAAATTAAGGTGGCATTCACAAAAAACCATGAAAACAGCCTAAGACACCCATTTTCATAACAGAAGACATCAATGCTATTAAGGCTCCTGAGCTTCAAGTCACTTTTTTAAAGCATGACTTGACACTGCCCCCAAAATGAATGTTTTATTGATACATTTACACAAATTCTCTCTTCAAAATACAATCTTCATCCACTAATTCAACAAGACACATAGCAAAGGTGATCCTATATCCATATTCACACTGAAGCCAACAGAAACAGTGGTTCATAGCTCTAACAAAATCAAACATTACTTGAGATGAACTAAGGATGCAGATATTTCATTGTACGCATGCAGTTAGTTGCATACAAACCCGTATAGCCACGTGACTATTTGCAAACAATTTCCACACACATAACTAAGCAGACTTAACTTTTAGGGAATATAGACTTAAATGTTTGTTCATTAAACTCCTGCAGAAGTTAGGCATAACATAAGGGCTCTAATCAATTAAGGTGCTACAAATCATGGCATCATCAATGCAAATCTGTTACCTTAAAAATGTGTACAAAGGCAAGACAATTATTTGCAATCAATACAGGTGGGTTTAACCCTTTTTACCCTTCTGTTTTGGAAAATTTTCTACTAGTACATAGTTTCTAAGAAAAGAAGTAAACTTGTGATGTACATATATACAACACTAACAGAGCAATGTCCTTTGGTAACAAACCTAGGCAGCACATACAACATTTAATTTCTACATGGCACCTACATCCAAGCAACTTGTTAGTCAAATATAAAACAGTTGTTATAACAATCAGCTGTATTTGCACTAGCCACAGTTAACATGCTCAGTAATACACACATCATCTAGCAAACAGCTTAAACTTAATAATTACAAAAGTGGATTTCTATACAAGGAAGCTTCAGTCTAACTTACAAGGTGCTGAGTCAAAACACTTACCACTTCTACAGACAGACTGAACCCTGTCAGGCAGGATGCTGTGGAAATCGTATGCAGTTTGATTATAAAAGTGAGGCAATGGAGACCTGCCAGGTCAGCCATCTGTCAAAACCAAGAGTGCTCTGCTTTTCCACTATTCTAGGAGCTGTACAAACATCAGTGACAAGGGAACAAAATGGAACCTGTGTTGTACAAACAGGAACTTTTTGAAGTATTTCTACTTTGAATTTCTTCCTTGTTTGCACAGTTGGGAATTTTTCTGCCCCTTCTTTGATTGTACTGACATTTGTTTCCTGTAAAGTGCACAAAAACTTCACTGACCTTAGGTCTATTGCTTAAAGCATTTCATCACCTAATCTTCTTATGATTTTGATAATGCTAACAAGCACACGTGTAAGAAATGGTCTTTTCTGTGTCCTGTGAACTGCAGTAATGCAGATCACAACAGTACATTCCTGTCCCATATGTGCTCTCACAGCACAGTTTCAATGTAGAGAGTATCAAAACTGTTAGAAATAACATTCATCACATACCTGCTGAGTTAGCATTTGTGGCCCAATACACCAAGTCCAGAGAGAGATAATTTTTCAAAAACTTTTATGGTTGTAATCTAAATTAACTCATTAAAATTTCATTAGAGACTTCAAAGATTATTTGTGTCTCCTAATGATATGTCAGTACACTTATTAGTGTATTCAGAAGCAGATCTCTCACACTTATTAGGATATTAAAAAGCAGACATTTTCTTCTTGTAAATGGCACATCTACATTAACACTAAAATTACTACTTTACTTCAGCACCACTGTCTCTAGGGAGTACTACATTATACCAATACTATTCCAGGGATTTTACCATCACCTTTCAAGAAAATCTAAAGCTGGAGTCATCTAGATAAAGTTTAGATAGAAAGGGAATGCTTTCTACTGAACCAACTACCCTTACTGGAAAAAATAGCTTACAAGTTTCAAGTCCACAGAAAGCTTTCTTCAGTTAATAATCTGGAAAAATTGCTGTCCTGCCCAGCATCCCATATTCTGGAAGCATCTCATTCATCTCAGAACAGCATAAACCCAACTCTCTGCCTCTTGAGGCCTCATAGCACAAGGTGCTTGCTTTGCCAGGGAGCACTGCTCCATCATCCATCTATTTAGTCCTTTCATTTCTCTGTCTCACCCATGCAACCTTCCCTTCCTTGCTCTGCAGCAGCTGGACCGTGTCAAGGTAACCAATATGCCCCATTGGAACAATGGAATAAATATCTGCATTACAAGTCAGGATAAGCCAAGATTTCAAGGAGAAGGGAAGTCTATACCTGTTTAGCAAGCACTTTCATATGAGCCACACTTCCTCGGCAGTAAGCTTCAAGTATCAATCCAAACTGCACTGAAACAGCAGGGATGTGAACCTCTGACCTATAAGAAGAAAAGTGTCTCATCAGACATTTACAGATTAGCATTCAAGTTATTAGAATAGAAGAATAATTTAAGAACCCAACCCACTGCAATACCTCACATCATGGAGATTAAAAATCTGGCTTTTTGCTTTATGAAATAACAGAACATTTATAGGCTGAGGGCTGGCTGGGTCAGCGCAAGCCGCTTGCTTCAAGGTCTACGGCTGTTGTGAAGCAATAATGTTCAGAGGTAGCAATTGGATATTTGTTTCCAGGAACCCCTTTTACTCAAGAAAGTAGCACTGTTAAGTCATAGAAGGTAATACTGACAATCAGGGCTGACATTAAAGTATGTGTTCTTAAATCTTTGTAAGGGAAATGCCAAAATCTGCCTAAGGGGGAAAACTTTGTAACAAACCACTGAACCTGACACCAGAGTCAATTATCCTCAAATATTTTAACATAGTACTTGCTCTTCCTATTTAGAAATAATAAAAGAACTTGTATTTAGAAGACAGAATCAATCTGTAGCCCATCCTGCAAAGTTTCTGCTGTTCATGGAACTGGTTATCAGAAGTAGCAACACAGAACAGCTTTTATTTTCTGTTACACTCTCAACCGTAATATAACTTTTTCCCAACTGTGAGCTACAAGTACTGTACTTTTACTGCACACACAGCCAAAACAAACACTAAGGTTACACACAGAACTAGCTCATCAGATAGTTAGAGCTTAATGAAGTTTGGAATACCCTCATCCAGCAATAGATTACAAACCACTGTAATACATTTTTGAATGATAGGCTCTGATCTATAAATGCTGAAAGAAAAGAAACATAAAAAGAAGACTTGGAGACAATGATACTGTTTTATTTAGAAAAATCCTCATGAAATCATTAATGAAAGCTCCGTCAGGGTCGATAATTTCAGAAGGCCATAAGGGAAAGACTCCTACCTTAGATGCCAAAACAACATCTGTCCTATTCTCCTATTAGCGAGTGCTCGCTCCAGTAGAAATCTGGAGAGAGCACAATCAAGAAAAGGTTCATATTTCAGGACTTGCACAAGTTGAAGAAGATACTGAGAGAGCTCTTCATCACTAGAATGAGGTACATAAAAGCAGTTAGTAACAGAGAACTAGATTATGATATCCTAGAAATTCAGATCCATATGACAAACCCAATGGTGACAGATTTGTTTCAGTAGCAAGAATGTCCCCCAGTGTTTTCATTTGCATGGAGAAAGGACCAGGATGCATTGACACTGCCAGAGAAATCAATTCACCACTAAGTTACACCTCTAATAGAATACTAAGGCCCTCAAATCCATAAGCAGAAACTTGGTGTTTAGTCACAGGCTTTTACAAAATAAAGATCTCAGTCAGAGTGCTAGGTTAAGTATCTGGGACATAAAGGGAGCCAGTGACCATTCTGAAATAATTTGGAATAATTAGACCAGTCCGCCTCTGACTGTGGAGCTGGACCTTTGCAACCACAAAGAACCCCTGTAATAAAGCAATTAGCTGCACTGGATATAGATAAGAACTGAGAATAATTTCCAATACCTGCCAAAGTAACTCAGCCTACAAAGAAAGGGAGAAGAGTATTCATTCCAGTGAAAGCATTTCAATAAACATGCCATTAAAAGTTACTACCTGTCAGTTAATAGGTGCTGATTTATTAAGATATCCCTACAAAGCTAACCGTTTAGCCAGAATATTTTGTTTGGTTTGGTTTTTAGATACCAAACAACATGAAGATTTTCAGAGGATAAGGGAAAATACATCACAAAAAGCAAACAGTGCCCAAATTGCTCCAACTTCATAAGTGCAAATTGAAGTATTCAAAAATAGTTCATAAACATTCCTTTGAAAAGCCTCTAACTACTTCAAGTAACATTGACATATTAATGCCAATAATTTTCTATAGAATTCCCTCCCAGAAAAAAACTTCACACTTGACAGTTATGTTATTCTAGAATAATTGTGAATGTTCCTTGAATTTTTACATCTGCATATCTTATCTTATAGCAAGCCTGCAGAATTCAAGTGCTCTGCCTAAGATGGCAGGAAAGGAGCAGAAATTCTTCTGTCCATCACTTGAAGACTTCAGAGATGCAAGTACTGTGAAATCTTTCATTCTCTCCATCTTACTCCAAAAAACTTCAGCATCTTAGTAAAATCTTGCAGTTATGCTGCATTGTATTTATTTTTTGCCTATTTTAAAAAAACAGTTTACAATTTTTATGAACTGCCTTAATCAGACTTGTTAAAGAAGCTGAAAATTGATTTCTGACACCCAACTGAACATGATTTTGCTTCAGAGCCAGAACTAAGAATTCTGGAATTAATTTCAGATGTAACAATTCAGTATTAATAGGACAGCCCAGAAGCTAAATTCCTTCTTTGCACTTGAAAGAAGTCAAAGTATTTTTTTTTTTTCCCCCCCCAAAGTTCTAGCCTTGATCATTAAAAAACTTATCACTAAACCAGAGAATTTGGAACTCAAGGACAGGAAATATGCAGTAATGCTACAAATTATCATGTTATACAAATCTTGCCCTAGGTAACCAGGAAGATCAATAATTATGCAATAAAGGAAAAAGTGAAGATAGCAAAGGCTACTACGAAGGACAAACAAACCCTTTTTTTTATTTATTATATGCTACAGCTTACATTTCTATAAAATGATGTAGCCAATACTTGACAGAGTAGGAGGTTGGAGGACAGTTTTTTTAGTACTTGGCTACTGTATTTTTTCCCCCTTGTTATTACCAAGTTATCACACTATCTTGCTCTCCCTTTGACCAAGAATGGGGCTAAGACACAACCCCCTCTCTGGGACAAAGGTGTTCTGGGATGCTGCTGTTCTTTTAACAGCATGAAAATTAATAATCATTGAATACAAGATGTAAGACTAAAAAGGTTTTATGTGGCTGCCAATGTACTTATGTAGAAATTAGACTGCTTTATTCGGCCATCTATTCATGGCAAGCAGTGATCCAAATCATTCCTCTGTGTTCTTTTTTTTCTACGAGCTCACGCAATGCAGTTTTTCACCCCAGAAATAATTTCACCCCCAAAATTACTTCATGCTGAAATAATACAATATACTCACCTCATTTGCTTTAAACAACCCACTGCATATTCCCTGACATACTGGTCTGGATAATTGAAATCCAACAATTCTAATGCTTCTCTAGGCAGCAGTTTTGGCCATATCTGAAGGAGAGCCTGAAGCTGTTTTAAAAAAAAAAGACTATTAGGATGGGTATAAGTGCCCATGAAAGCATTCATACTAACAGAAGGAAGTTACAGACTGGTCTGAAGGAGATAATTCTAGGAAAATGTGTCCCCTTCTGGTTAAATTTCGTATTGATCCAGATTATTATTTTGGAACCAACTCTCTTTTACACTTAATCAGAAAAATTGTTTCTTCACAGGTACACACAATGCACAGTAAACAAAAACTAGGTAGTCACAGATATGTATGCTTTAGAAACAGAGTTTCAAAAAATTTAGATAATGTTTTGTAAATGCTTTATTAAATATATAAACATTTTGGCAATGGTAAAAGTTTTCCATTAAAAAAAAAAAGAAAAAAAAAGGCAATTATATGCTGGAAAAAATTACAGAGAACACAGTGTATTATTTTGGACTATCAAGAACATCTAAAGGTCTCAAAATAAACTAGTTCTATTGCATTGTAATGAAGCTACTCACTGAGAGCATATTTTTAATAATATGGATACAGTTCTATGATACAGTACACTATTACTCAGAATAAACAATTTTGAATATGTAACTGCCGTGCATCAACAGCACAAGATCTTTCTTCTCTGTAGGAATGAATCATAACTGATGATAAAAATACCCTTTCCTACAAATCAGATAACACAAGTATTTAATATTCAAATAGCACCTTAAATTTAAAAAAATATTATAAAGTTTTCCTCCTTAATCCTTTTCCTCCTTAATCCTTTTACCTTAATCCTTTTATCAAAAGTAAAAAATGACCATTTCTACTATATGCCATAGCTCTAATAATGTTTCCAGTTCAAGTACAAGTCCAAAGCCTCAGCCTGTGTTTAACAGGCATGTTTGTAACACTGTTATAACACCTGGGAGGCAGATTCTGAACTGGTTCATCCATACAGTTTTGGGAAATTCAGAAGGCAAAAACTGGGTCCAGCAATGCAAAGCCAGTGGCCACACTATAATTTGAGAAGCAGACTCTTCCTGAGTCAATTAATCTGTCTTCATGGGCAAATACCAGTGTGAGCATCAGCAAGATTCATAAAGGTATAAAGTAAAATTGGCAATGTTTTTAAATATCAAGGTCATAATACCACAGAAATAAAAATGCAAAAATATATCCAATCCATAGCCCAGTAAGGTTGAGTAACACCAGTCTGTATGTCAAGCATCACAGCCCTCAACACTGACTTCTACTGAATTCTGAAATACTAACACTGAGCAGATACTTCATACCATGAAATAGTGAAAACACAACCTGCAGCTATGCTTGTCAGACATATGGTAAGAAACTAACACAGGCAGTGGGTGGATTATTTTTAAAATAATGACTAAGTTCTACTTTGAGAATAAACACTGCCTGTGAATTCTGCTGACAAGTACTGCCACCCTATGACTCTGCTGAGGTGGAAGACTTCTTGGTTTACTGAGTGAATAGATGAAAGATGGCCTACAATCAAATATAATACACAATTTCTGAAAAAACCAGTTTCTACTTCTGATCTGCATTAATGGAAACAGGAATATAGTTATTTTCTTTGTTTTTCATACAAACAGCTGGTGTTTGGTTGGGTTTTGGGGTGGTTTTTATTTTGTTTCTGTGTTTGTCTGTTTTTTAACTTTTTATGTTAAGTGCCAAGACTGACTGAAATACTTACAGCTAATAACAAGCATTAAACAACTTCTACTACCACAGAGTACGTTTTATACCAGCACAAATATTGTAATACACAGCTAGCTCTCTATATATTTCATTTGAATGAGATACATTGAGTCCTGCTAATGAGGCTGTCCTACCTTACCTGAAAAGGTAAGTCATTGGGAGTACTCACATGTCTGTGTATTACAGAAATATTTGGCATGTTTAAGGATAAGATGTCAGTTTTCAGATAGACTATTGTTGCTGCCAAAACCAACACTAAAATATAAACTGCACTATTGTTTATACATAAGCAGACAGAAATATTACATTCCTTCCAGACAGTAGGGTAACAACCAAGATGACTAAGTGTTTTCAGCCATCTGTTTAAATCCAATACTTTACACATATTTTTAATTCCCAAACATAGAGGGCTTTGAGTTGTCAACTCATTTCCTTCACTCCAAATAATTTTCCAAACCTCTGCTACTGAAGGGTATATTTCAAAGCCCCTCACAATATGTGCTTATATTTCTAGTTTACAGTTCCAGATAACTTTTAATAATGAACAACAAATTCAGAAGCACATAATGGAATTAGTAGGGAACAAAGGATTCTTGCACGTGAAAAAACACAAGTGAGCAATGAATGTGTGGGTGCTCCACTTTGTTAGTTGAGTGTTCATGGCACAGGCAATGAGCTAGGATGAAATTTCATTTATTTTTTTAAGTTCACAGAACATATACATCTAGCTGGTAGGAAGGATGTAATAGAAAATAAACTCTGTGCTGGAGGCAAACTAAGATTACAACTGCCTGAATTATCACCAAAAAAAAAAAAAAAAGCACATGATGAATAGATGGAAGTTGAGTTTTCATGGATTGGTTTCCTTTCTTCCAGAACATCTAGCTTGTAACAGGCAAAGGTCAGAATACTAAATTAGAATATAAATTTATGCTATGAATCATAATTCTTCACAGCTAATGCTTTCTAGCTCAAAGACAGAGTTTTTTGGTTGGTTTTTAATAGTTTTTTTAAATAGTTTAAAATTCTTAAAAAATGAGACTCATGGAAAGATACAAATATTGTCTAGCTTAACAGCCTGCAAGAAGTTGAGCATCACTTCAATATGCAGTTCCATCAGAATAAAGCAGATGAACAAATCATTTGTGTTCAGCCCTTAGAATGAGTATTGTGCTTCTTAACACTGACTGACCAGACTTCCACACTTTTTCCCAACCTGCTCTGTACACAATAAGATTAAAAGTTTTAACACAAATCCTGGTTTTAAGTTACTCTGTCAAGAAGAAATGACTTCATTATAAATTCCCATAATTTTTCTCACATTATGGTTTCACCTACTCCCAAAAAGCATCACAAGAGTTGGATTCTATTTGGGTACATACAGAAAAAGGCAGATACACCAACTTCTTCACAACATAGTGCAATAATACTTGCACATTTATACAGCAAACAAATTATGCCACTGCATTGGAAGTGGAACCTTGTATCAGCACTGAGCTTCAAGTCTCTAATGACTAACTTTAAGGAGACCCTATTCGGTCAGTCAACTTGATGAGAATTAAGTACTTGTTACCACTAGGGGGTACCATACCGCTTTGGAAAACCATCTGTCCGTTTCAATGAGGTTTAATTACTTTGTCCAAGATCTCGATTTTTATAAAAAACGTTAAACTGCTCAAAATGTATAAGGAGATTCATTTATTTATTATAATAAATAATCCTAATTGAAATAATAAAATTAATTTATTTAGAATTTTTTATTATTATATTTATTTCCCCTTAAGTACATTTTGTTTTTTGTTTTTGCATCCTGGGTTCTTTAGGACAGTTCTTGCTTATGTGTTCAGGCCACAGAAGGCATACAGTGAACTCTGGTCTACACGACAGTATCATTTTAAAACGTCTGTGCTTGGGAAAGAAACCCTATCTATTCTTGATTTAGCTGCAGCATTCTTCCTCACTATCATCTTTTCCCTTACCTGAGCAACATCTTCAAGTTTGTTCCATTTCAAAGAAAGCAGCAGTTTTGGCAATGATTGTGGAAAATTTTCACGACAGTCATATCGCAAAGTCCAAATAAGATCCATTTCATTTTCACAGAGTTGAGATAAAGGATCTCTTTCCATTATTTCTTTTAAAACAATATAAAACTTCTTACCACCTCGACCCTAGAAAATGAGAAATATATAATGCTTTGATATATCCAGTAAGATTCTTATATTTTTGCTCAAGTACCAGAAATCATGCACCAGGAAGAATATCAGATAAATCTCCTGAAGCACAGGGGAATGACCACTATGCTTTTCTTTCAGATTTCTTAAGCCATAAGAACTCTAATGGTTCAAAATTCAGCGTACTTAAGTTTCTAAAAAAGTAACTAAACCTTAGCGGTAATGACACTAGATGGCGATATTTCTATTTACAACAGTAACACGGAGAACTTTACATTTAGGATGCACATAATTTGTTTTCTAGTGAGCAAATGCAATACATATACAATTTTCTTCTTTTTAATTAAAAGCCAAAAAATACTTATTCAACAATAATCAAAGAAAAGTGTGTTTTCTAAGCATACAAGCACACTTGAATCTTCTAATCCAGACTTGTCTCTTACAGATATTTTGCTCCATTTCGTTTCTCTGAAATATTAACAATAGTACTGATTCTGTAAATGAGTTTGTATGACTGGGAGTTCACACTAGCCCAGTCAACACCTTCTCTCCTCAGCCAGGTCCTTATGTAAAATGCAAGGGCAGAAATTGAAGCAGTGACATCAGCAACAACAGCATTCCATTAGTTCATGAGAGACAAAAGAAACTGCTGCTTCTGGGTCAGAAGGCAGTGATCAAAGGGAATAAACTAGTTTCTATACATATTTTGAAAAACAGCATGGCAAACTTTAAATACCAAATTCAACTATAGCTTCACAAAGCTGAATAACTTCCAAAAAAATTTTGAGAGCTAGGTCTAATTAAAGAAGAAAAAATGTAAAAGAAAGTTCAGAACAAATGGTAAGCAAAAGCAATTAGGATTCATAGAAAACAATCAGGTCTTATAAAATGTCATTTTGCATTTTTTCCACCTAACAGGAAAAAAATCCATATTTAAACTGACAGAACTTCAGTTTAACTCCTAGAGCTGCCCATGCTTTGCATTGTGCTGAAATGTTTTAAGTAAATACTTTCATATAAAAATGTCACTAAGTATAAATTCTTTAGGAGTGAATACTTCAAAAGCTAGTTGAATTACAATAATTGATCAGTACTAAGTACTAGTTGACTAGTAAACTAAGTACATTCTGTTTCTGTTTCAAAATAAGTACATTGTCTCAACAATAAGGTTATTCTTTTATGTGTTAAAATGTTCACCTTAGAAATTAACAGTCACACTACTGTTAAATAGGAATCCTGCAACTTGGGATTTCCAATCAATCGTACCCTAGCTTGCTTGCTTCCACCCGAAGTAGCAGTGAGTTTTCACTTTTCCTGAGCACTTCAAGTGAAGGGATTCACTTTAACAGCTTTATTATTATTATGTAAAATGCAGTTACTGTTACTGTTGTTCTAACTGTGCTTTCATCATCTTAAGTTCTGAAAAGAAAGCTCCTTCAGATTTCAGTGATCTTTTCAAAATATTTCTTCAGATTAGAACAATCCAATTCCTCAATATAAGCATATAATCACAATATTTAAGACAAAGCATCTTATATATCAATGACTATTTTTGAGAGAACTTCCTGGAAGCATCTGGCTATCATGCAAATCATCATACTTGATAAAACTGAGCATTTTTCCAGCAATAATTTATGCAGCCTAAGAATGTTTTCCAGATCTAATGTAAGTCTGAGCTGTGCTCCAAATTCATACAGTTTGCAAAGCAATTGTGCTTTTTGACAAAAAATACTCAAGAAGTCCAAAATACATTGGAAGAAGCTGATATATACATGAATTTTAAGGCAGATCATAAAAGTGAAATACAGAAGAAAACAGAGGCAATAGAACTGTCATTATTTCAGCAGCTGATTCGAGATGAACAGTAGAAGTTCCAATCCAGGTACCATTCTAGATGAATTGGTAGAAGATAAAAAGCAAAAAAACCCAGAAAATAAATTTTACAAGTCTTTAGCAGATTCTTACCGCCATTGCAGCATTGTCACTGCTTCTTGCAATCTCAGCTGCCTTTTCAAGTATCTGCAAAAAGATAATTTTAAATACATTAAATTTAAAAAACAAAAAAACCCCAAACCCCCTAAGTATTACCAAAATGAAGCAGATAAGGAAATTTTGCTCTTTTAGATATTTGCAACAGTATTATTCTGTGTATACAGTGACATACCATGACCTTGTATACTGTGCCTCTTTTCTAATCTCCAGGATATGGAGACCAGGAGCAGGAGCTCATTATTGCCTCCAGTTTCTTTTTCTTCATCACACCTGGGCTTATCTACACTATGCTGGTTTCTGTTTTTATTTCTTGCTTATTTTTCAATCTAGCAAACCAGTTCTCATCTCTATTTCTGCTGTTCTTGAGGTCCCCACTTCCTTGAGTCATGTCCTGTTACCCACAGATGCACACTTTTAGTTACCTTTTTCAGCATGAATCCACAAACTTAGTCTTTACACCATCTTCTCAGGTTATCTCAATTTGCATTTCCCATTACTTTTCTAAACCTAGGAACTTCCTCTTGTGTAATGTGCTGAACAACCAGCTTCCAACAAGAATTCATTTAATGATCAAGTGACTATTTCACCAACAAGTTCACAGCACCAGTTAATACACAGCAGCCCTCAGGAACAAGGACTGATGCTTCTGTTAACAGCAAAGAAACCATACACTAGAAGCTTAGCTCCAAGTTACTCTTGCTCTTTATTTTTATTTTGTTATGTTGCTGTTTTATTGGTTTGGGTTTTTTGTTTGTTTGTTTTTTTACTTTTGAACATTCTACTTAGTGTTTGAAGTTCATAAACTAAATTCTGATGGTAGTATAGATGTTAAACACAGTTCTTCAAACTGTATTTTGCACACTACTGCAGCCACCAGAGATACATTGGAATAGTGACTGCCTGAGCTGATGAGACCAGCTGAACTGATCAGGTAGGGCTATCTACAGCTGTCAGATGCTGCTGCTTTGAGGAACAACTCATAATATAAAATACTAATTAAGAAAGAAGTCTGAAAATCTACACCATCTCCTTTCCCTCAGAGGTCTGCCTCTCCCATCACCCAGGAATAAAACATCACCCCCAGACAGATTCAGCCTCACTTATATTGTTTTTATTCAGGCAGTGTGAGAAACAACAAATGATGACAGTAATCAGACCATAAATAATAGCCAGCAGCTAAAATTCTTGAAAAGGTATGCTAACTGGTTTTATTTCTTTGTATGAAATGCTTATTAATGCATTACATCTGCTATGTGGCTATAAAGCTTGTTTAGATACTGTGTATGAAAACATAAAAAACCCCACAGTGTTCTAATTCTGTTTGATGCTTGCCTCCACGTTCTTCTTGGAGACATTCTGCAAAGAAGCTTTCAAAGTTTCTGCAAGTCCAGCTTTGTTCAACTGAAGGAGCTGCTCAGTGTGTCAGCAGCAGCCCAAGACGTTCCTCCTGCATTACACAAGCCAAGGCACTTCTGCTGACTCAGCCCCAAGAGGCTGTTCAGTGCAAGTGCATTGATGCTGTTACTAAGATAACTCTATGTAAAATTTCTCTGGGATTTTTCCCTCTGTTAGATGGACTTTGTCAGGTACGGTTCAAGAAGGGGGCAAAGCCACCAAATAAAAAAAGCCAGGAGTCACATGAAAGTTGCAGAGGATGGTGAAGACCATCAGACACTACCTTCATGTCAATACAACTGATAACTTAAGAAAATATTTTGTTTGTATTCACCCCTCATTTTTTTTAACATACTGTATGGTTTTTTAACATACTGAAAACTTAGTATTGCAGATACAAATAAAAGGAACAATATTGCTAGAATAAGTAGGCACTTACTTAAGAAACATTTTCACTAAACATGGCTGTAGAATATACACAACATCTTTTCTTAAGAAATATAGTATATTTCTTAATATATTATAGTGTAATCACAAAAAAGGAGGGAAAAAGCACTACAAATAAACCAATAACAAAATATAAATAAATCAATAACAAAACTGACTAAAATATGTCCAGTATGAAGTGTAAACTGGTCACCTATAATGAAAGTAGCAATTGGTCAGTACCACTCTAGGTTTTAAAATAATTTAAATGCTGTTTTAATACAAGAATGAGTACTGCACTGACAAAAAGGGGGGAGAGAAAAAACAATTCAAAAACAAACCAAAGCAAGCTCCTGTCTTGTTATTCCATTTTATTTTGATGATCCGTAAACGCCAAATCCCTCTTGGATAAAGCTTGGTAGTTTCTGTCTCTTTGTTCATGTCCCTCCCCAAAGGTACGAACGCCTCTTTAAAAATGGCAATTTTTATTACGTGATTATTAACTTTCCCAAGACCAATATTCAGACTAATGTATGCATGCAGTTTTTTCAGTGCATCATTAGCTGTCATTATTACTCGTTTCCTGGTTTTAGTTTCATTTGCTGGCATTCTAGTGTTTGCACTACAAACATTGCCATGTGTACTCCAGTCTGCTTTGTTCAAAGAGCAGACCTTGAGGAATCCCTTTTATAAAGAATTAAGACTCTACTTACACTTAGAAGGTTTTTAGCTCACACAGGAGAGAAGTGTCCTGAAGTGGGTAACACGTGTATAAAATAGTATATGGCTCTTTAGAGAGTGCAGGCACAGTTTGTAGATTTCCAGAATGATAAGCTTAATGAAAGTTTAGCTTCTTGCAAGATCCTTGTTATTTGAAACTCAATATGCTCCTGACCCTCAAGAACCTATGTACACAGTAGCTTTACAAGTATGTGTCTTCAAAATACTGCCTGAAGATGCTGAAGCCAGCCCATTGGTACCCTCAGGCTGTGCAAGTTTAATGAAGTGCAGTTAGGTAACAAGGCAGAAGTGGGGAATTCAGTGTAAAACAGTGTTGAAAGCAAAGAAGAAATGGCTAGTTACACATAGGCATTCATGACTGCTTTTTTTGGTCATTTCTTACCTTATCAAAGGGAGGGTAATTAATAGACTGTTTTGAGTATTCTTGAAATCTAATGTGCAAAGCTGTTGCATTTTCAGTGTAAGGGTTAGTCTGGACAGTTCCCATTGGATTCAACATTTCTTCAAGTTCATCTGAAACATTAGACAGAACAGTTAATATTATTGGGCAGGAATGCATTAAAATTATAAATCTGAAAGGCAAAGAGGCTATAACCAGTTGCTTACTGAAAACAACTGGCAGAAGCATGTTTTGCTGTACAGATCTTTATGCTGCAAGTGCAGTGCATTGTAGAAAAACTACCCATACCTCCTACATTCACGGAAGTTGGATCTTCACCTAATGAGAAACTGATTTTTTCTTTACAAAATAAACATAACAGCCATGGAAAGCTGAGGTATCCCTATACTAAACCAAATCACAGTAACATCTGCAGCTTCTGTAAATCACCACACATGCTGCCTCTATATAAAACAGCAAGAAAAGAAGAGTCTTAGGTGAGGTTTGCTTCTGTGCTACAGCTAAATTGACAGTTGGTTTCTCAGGATGGAACGCAGAGTGATATGGAGATTTCAGACACTCCTCCTAATCAATCTGAATGCCAGGGAAGGTACACTTACAGAAATTATAATTCTCTTTTTTTTGCTGATGCAAATACTGTCACATACAACACAGTTTAGTTTAGGATGCATAGCACAGGGGTAAAAAAGGAAACCACAGGGAAACAAAGGAAACCCAAAATGCATCTTAAAACCAGGTAAGTCCAGAAATAAACATACATTTACTGCTATGCAATTTTTCTCCCATAACAGATGAAACTTTTAGAATACTACTTCCAAGCAGACTATTTCCTATTTCCTTTCTCCTTCCTAATACAGAATACTTTCAGGGAAAAGATTAAGACATATATATATTTTATCCACATAAAAAAATACACAGTAAAGAGATTATGACAGGAGAATTTGACATGCATGAAGTAGATATTCTACTATTTGATACTAATCTTCTTTAGTCTTACAAGTATTTAAAATCCAAGTCTTAAAAGTTAAACTTTACCAGGAAATGATGACCAGCTGTGCAGTACCAGTTCTCCATTCTTCAACTGTCCTTTATAATCAAATACCATGGTATTTACCCAGGCTACAGGATAATGCTGTTAAAGGAAAGGATTTTTAAAAGGAAACTAAGATGCCAGTGAATACTGCTATGCAGCAAGCAGTACAATGTAAGTAAAATATACAATGTTGGCCTCTATAAAAACAGTGATATCTTTCAGATAAAATATTTACTTGCCAATAAAAATGTACATTCCCAGAATGCAAGCTTTTCCCTGAATGTAAACCTAGATTTTTTCCCCAATCACAGAAGAAAACTAACTGCAGTTCCTTAAACAGCCATTTGCCAATTGCCTTAAAAACAATTTTTTCATGCCTTTTTCAGTCTCTGAGAAGTAGTCTCTGAAAAGGCTTTTTTGTACCAAAATGCTTAATTCTTATATACACTCTTTTAAATTGTTTTTTTAAACATATTGCATTCTTGAACACTAAAATGAGGACATAACTATTTCTGAATAGTTATTTCAGTATAATTCAGAGATGCACTCGAGAAAAGCAACGAAACAATTACCACTTTTCCTGCTTTCCTAATGGTTTGGTATTTGGAAGGGTTCATTGCCTTGGTTGACTTTTTAGTTTTCATCTTATCCATCACAGCATAAACTGCAAAGCAGAGCCTTGCCATTCTTGGTAGATCACAGACATTTATTTCAAACTCTAATACTTCATTCCACACATGGTCACTTCTCCCAGATATTTCTGAGCTTACAATAGTTTTACAAAGTAGCTCTGTACCATGGAAAAGACCAGCCCTAACGTGAACCTGCAAAAAAGAAATGAGAAATTTTAAGCTTGCCATAGAAACTACAGAGTTCCATATAGAGTATAACACAGAACATATGCATCTCATCAATATTTCTGTCCTAAAAGTAATACTAATATTGAGGTTTTAAAATGAACCAAACAATTATTGAGAACAAATTCCTTTTAATTTGCAAGTAATTTTCCCAGCCTAATAGAAATATATTTGTTTAAATCATTTTGGCTACAAATTTCTTCAGTACTATATTACTGCTATTGCCACATAGGACTACAAATAATAATTAATTTGTAGTTACAAATACAATGTATTGTAAACACAAAGGCTTCTGACTCAGCCTATCTAATGCAGAAGGAAATTGTAGGAAACAAACTGAGCAGATTCACCTAAAAAATTCATTCACCTGTAATAACAACAAAACCAACAATGTACAGAGCTTCCTGGAATTCTGTTTTGTCTCTAGCACCTAGAAACCCACAAAGCAGCTAACTTGAGTACTAAAAATAAGGAACAGGAGAGGAGAAGGTCAAGAAGAGAAAGCAGTTGGAGTCATTGGCACTGAAATTAAATTCATTACAGGTCAGTGCTAAGCTGTAGCTGATACCTGTATTTCTAACACATGTACACAGAAAACTGCGAGCGTCCAACACACTCCTGCTGGCTACACTCTATTGATACAGGTGCCATAGGAACAGCCATCACTAAATTGACTGATTTGTTAACATACACACAATTCCAATTAATTTCTGAGTTTACAATCAATCACAGAAAAGGTTCAGTTAGAAAGATACATTCACTTCAGCTCCAGCAATACTACTACCACCTATTTTTTGTACTCCTGCTATTTTGCTTCCTTTTTGGATAGTTCTAATTCTATTATTTCCAATCCTATTAATGTAAGGGATTGGATTTTTTTTTATTTTTTTTTTCATGTATTTGGAAAATTGAGTGTGAGACAGCTGAACAAAGTCACTTGTGCTTTAGGTGAAAATTCTCCATCCAGCTCACATTAGTGAAGTGCTATTCATCTGACAAATGTATTGTTTCCCACTACAAACAGCATTTATGAACCCTGCTGGTGGTTTCAGCAAAAATGGATGAATATTGGCTTGATCCAAAGCACAGTGAAACTGAAATAACAATGGCAGTGAATTAAACAGCCTTAGAGTCAGGACTGGGGAACAAACACATTCTCTACAGTGACAATTCCATAATAGTGTAGGCAGGCAATGCAGGGAAACATGCAAAGCCTTGCAAGGGTACTACATGCACTCTTGTTCTTGGGTAGCTACAGGACTTTACAGTTTTCAAGACTGAAAAAGCATTCCAAATGCAGGCACTAATATCAAAGAACTGTCAGTTTTCCCTGTTTCTCCTAAAGTTCACAAATTAATATATTTTCTTTTTCTTTTGAAAACCTGCAAAAATTGAGTTTTGGATATTTCTGGAAAGTATGAAACAAAAAAAAATAAACAAACAAACAAAATCCCTACCAAACTTGATTGCTATACTGTTTCTGAAATCTCACTTCTCTTTTCCATTTCTTTTACTTTCAAAAATTACAGAATGCAGACCTATTACAGATAGTTAAGTAATTGTTTAGACAAACAAAAGGAAACCATCCATTTCTTCAGAAATCCATTTCCACAGTCACAGTGTCTCAGGCAGCAAAATTTGGCTCATTCGGCTATGTAGTAAAATGTGGTATTGTAATATACAAGGAAGTTATGCCAGTAGACTTGAAAGAAAAGTTTGCACCAAGTATCTTGACTAAAGCATTGGAACAGCAAACTCCAATAATTGAATTTCTTCCTAATCTTCATGACTAGCTATATAATTTAGTGATTGCCAAACAAAATAAAGGAAACGAATGTTGTACTACCTCACAAGCAAGTGTCTTGTAAGGTCTTAAAGTAGTTGTGCAATAAATTCCCATGTGTTAACAACTTGTGGTCTGTAAAAGAGTTAGTAGCTCAGTCATGTACATTTTTACAGGAAGTGTTCCTAGAGCTTTTTGTGTGTGTGTGTGTGTGTGTGTTCAGCATGTTAGAAAATAAAAGACAGATTGTATAGAAGCATGCAGCCCACACTTAGGCACACATCGAATACATTCAAGACTACAAAAACACCTTATGGTACATTGAAAAATGTTTAATATTGAACTTCTGCTTGTCAAATGTTTATGATAATTTAGTTTGAATAAGTTCATTTCATACCAATAAAAGTACTTTACAGAAAACATCCTAAAAAAAAAATCAAGTACCATATAAACACTGGTGCTATACTGAGCATGGTTATTGATAGTGTTCTAATGCAGATATCCAAATTCATCCAACAAAACAACACTTCAGCAATAAAGCAGGCTTTCAACCAGTCATACCAATGTAACAGGGAATAATTAAAATGCTGCAGTTTTGCTGAATTGAAATCTGAATGATTCTGAGTTCATTAAACAATGAATATCATTAAACTTAGGAAGAGAACAGCTTTTTGATACTAGGTATACTTACTTACTTTGGCATTTTCTTCTGTATTTAATTTATTACCCTTTAACAGAACAATCTTGAAAGGGTTGGAAATATCCCATACACTCTGAGAAGGGAAAAAATAATACAAGTTCATTCTGAATCCATTTAAAATATTAATACATATTTTATAAGCTAAGTATTTTAAGCATAAATACAAACTAAAAGGGAAGCCTTTTAAAAAATATAAACTTGAAACCTTAAAAAATATATCGGTTATAATAACTACAAGAGCATACAAGATGCCCTAAAGGATAAAAAAAGCTAGAAAACCCACTCAGCTAAAAGGGGGGGTGAGGTTGAAAAAATGCATTGTGCACTACTTGTTGACAATTGAGAATAACCCTCAAAATTATTTTTCATTCTGAATATATACAGAATATATATTCATATGCATATATGGGATTGTGGATAGAGCCAAGCCTATCCACATTTCATAGAATGACAGCGTGTAAATTACAGCTGTGCTGTAAGGCTGTAAGTTTATCAATAAATGGAACATTATACTAAAAGAAAATCAGATATGGTTATGACAAAAGTTACCATTGTTGAAGCTGCAATGCCATGCAAGACATATGGGCTAATACAAGAGATCACCCACCACTACTGCCTAAGCTAGTGGAGCCTTAACACTGCCTTGAGACTGGAGAATCCAAGTTCTCTGCAGTAACTCGTGCAGTTGCTGCTAACCCATTCTTCTGGGCTGTGGTTAGCAGTAGAATCAATAGCAACAGAAAGGAGATGGTGGAGGGAGGAGGAGGATGGATGAAGTAAGGGAGGGTAAGCAGTTTCCAAAAAGCCTGGAGGTCTGCTATTTTTCATGTAAACATGTTTGGAAGCAACAGGAGGCTCTGAATAGAGCCAGGTGACCTACACTGGAAAACAGCAGTAGTAGTTCAAATCCCAGGCAGTGACTGGTATTTCACAAGTGTCTGTTCATTTTACGCATTAGATATTGAAAGTCTCAACTCACTGTTGTTGTTCTTGTTTTTTTTGGTGGCAGAGGAAGAGGAAGGTTGGATGATTTTCGATTTATGGCAGCTTCTATGGCAATCATCTCTTGCTCACACATTTTCTTTATGGTGCAACACTCAACTAGAGTCAGCTGAGGAAGAGTCCTGTTCATCACACAGTTGCGTATGTACTAAAAGCCCATGGAAAACAGTTATCAGCTAACAGACAACTTTTAAATCAAAGACACAAATAATACCAAGATACAAAGGAAACAATTACAACTGGAAAGGCAGGAGTAATGAGGAAGAAGTGTGCTACTGTTCAGCATAGGTAACTATCCACTGGTAGAAAACTATCCAATGGTATGGGAAGCCAAATTTTGGCCAAGGCACCAGTGAACTTATAGGGTAAGTTCCAAACAGTTCCACATACCTGAAACTGAATTAATGGGTGATCACCAAAAACATATTCTAGCCTTCCACTAACTTGCAGCACATAATCAGCAGGATCAACTTCCTCATCTTCTTTTCCATGGATAGTCAAGCGTTTTCGGATTGCCAGCTCATTCAGCTTGATGGGATTCATGTTAGGAGACACCTGGAAACTAAATACATCCTAAAAAAACATAAACATGAATACTGAATCTCAAACTTGTCAATGTCAGATGTACAATGCTTCAGTCATAGCATACACAATAAAATAAATAGAACTACTTAACTGTTAGAAAGTCTACTTTAACAATTAGCATCTACATCTTCAGTGCAATCAGAGCAATAGTCACCCTAAAAGCTGAAAGATGGCCAATTCCCAAACTTATAATAACAGAAGTACTTTCAAGAACACAGATACCTAATTGATCCAGCAATAATTTAAAGACTTCTAGATCAGGATACAGATCTAGAAACATGTATTAAAGAATGGGAATGAGATGGACAATAAATCATGCATACATTTCAAGGTTTTTAGCAGTACTAGACATGGTAATTTTTCTTCTTTCCAGACAGTATCAAGTTGTACACTTTCTACGTACCACCATATTCAAAAGAAAAATAAAGCTTCGAGTAATGAAGCACTGTTACTGTGATTTATGTACAAAAAAAAAAAAAAAATAATTGGGGGATGAGCAGAAAAGAGGGGCAGTAGCCAATACCTGTAGTATTCTATATACGACATGGAAAGACTCTGCATTTCCAAAGATATAAGATTAAATTTTTTAATCAAATCTTTAGAAGCTACACACATATTTCCAGATGATCTCTACTTTTGATGCATTTTAAAAAGCTAAAGGTAAGACATTACTTTCTTTTTTAAATTAAAAAAAATATTTATATTCATTTAAAGTTACTAATGTAAAACATGATCTTTGAAATCTCTCATCTCCCTTAATCTACCACAGTACTTTTATTTGCAAAGGTTGACTCAGCAAGTTCTGGGGTTTTTTGTTTTTATTTTTATTTTTATTTTATTACATACACATTCCTGAAAACATAAGCATTCTAAAAGCAGTTATTTAAAAATATTAAGTAATGCTTAGCATGTATTCTTTTGACTTGTACTTTATTTATAACAAAGTTTATACCAAAGCCAACTTGCCTTCATGAAAAAAAATGTAAGTCTGTAAAGTCAGGCAAAACTAATTCTGTTTTCTCTGTTTCTCAATAGTTCACAGCAGCTTCCCCTTTTCAGAAAGCTACCAAAGTGTGAAAGCCTTTTTCTCTTGTCATAGCTGGTAGTGAGTAGACAGAGAATGACACTTTTTCTTCCCAGGAAGCTGGTGCTCTATGGCAGCTGCCTTACTTCTACATTGTAGGTCTTTACATGTATGTCACATAAATAGGGAACAGCCTCTCTCTACTGCTCCAGAGACAAATAGGTAGCTTTTACAGCTCACCCACACATTCTAGGACTTTCATATAAAAGTATTTTAAAATTTAATATTATTTTAATATTTGTCTCTCAATCTCACAGTGCTTCTACTGAAACGACACAACCATCCCATGCCTTCCCATTTAACTCTCATGAGATGATTTTAATACTAAGTCCAAGTAGTAAAGTCTGGAACAGCTACTCTAGAAGCAGCTCTGATTTGAACTGTTAGCAGCTCTGAAGGTCAGAAATGGCAGCAGAAGCATTCAAAACATTTGAAATGTCAGCAGCCTAAGCTATTATAGTGGCAGGCAAATGCATTCTGCACCAGCATGAACTTGTGCACTGCTTTTATGCTGTCATCCTATATGAAAAATAGTTTCATCACAAGCTGACAAACACACAGACATTCTCACTCCTGGACAACTGCAAGTTCTCTAAGACAAATGTTTATCTGTGAGAATATTTTTGTCCTAATTTTTAAAGTTAACATTTTATGGGTTTGTTTGTGAAATTTTTCTGAAATCGGGACTTGCAGGATGAGTAATGCAATGGTAAAAACCTCTTATCAAACAACTGAATCTGAACTGGTCCCTTTATGCTGGACTGAACATACCTGCAGATATTTAATAGCTTTGTATAATGAATTCTGTTTTCCTGAAAAATATTCCTATGTATTTTGCTGATCCTTCACTGTTATCCAGAAGAACACGTATGGGCATGCTGGACTTGAGTAGAATCACAGCAACTTAAACATCAAAAAACTAAAGTTAAATTATTCTAGGTGGAAAGTAAAGGGGTTTTTATTTTATAAATAAATTGCGGCTTTGTCAGCTGAAACAAAAAGCTAACTCTAAGTCTTAGCTAGTTTTTTACCTATCTATAAGAAAGAATGCTAACTGCTCTTATTCTGAAATGTATAGCTTAACCTAATTAACAGACCAATCCCAAAGATATCCAAAAGTTAATCACATACAGAGAAATGCATTGAATATGGGAGCAGCATCCTCTGAGCCTAAAACTGAATGTTAGAAAAGCAACAATAGTAATATCCTGGCAAAAAGTGCCCCGACAACTTTGAATTACATTTTACATTTAAATGAATGCGAAATAATCTAGAATATGCAAGTTTTACATATTGATTTTAGAAGTAGAACTGTAATTTGACTTGAGTTTACAACTAAGCTTTTGTCCTCACTTTCTTTCAAGAGACAAAGATCCCGGTAAAATAATTTGCATTTTAAAACAAAGACTACAACATTAAAATATTATTTCATTTACCTCCTTGATCAACCATATGCTAATTCAGATCAGGCTCACAATAGTACATGAAATGAACAATCATTCCTACCTGGCAGTTATCAAAATGAACTGCCACTACCAGATTTCCACTGTAGAGCTTATCTTGAAAGCTCTCTGGGATAACAGGTTCCTGTTCAGGTGGGTAAGTGTGCTTCAACCAATCCATCCAGGAGAGACCCACAAGAGACTGAATCTTTTCCTCACTGATTCTCCGCATTTTAGCTCGGAAGTCATTCACTTCAGGATCTTGTAAGGCATCGAACTCATGGAGACCTGAGAGAATTCAAGCAAGCAAAAGGATACAGACGTGTGCAAATACTGCCCACCTATTTGCCATCCCACTCAAAGCTTTATTATCTTTAAGTTTACATAAATTATTTTCTTCAGATGGGTTCCATGTCCATTGTACATCAGTGGACTTCTAAAATTACTTGCACAACTCCCACACAACATGGCACGAGAGTTCAATTTAAAAAGCAAGGACCAATACCTCTCAGGTACCACTAAATGGAAAAGCCAACCTCACCCTAAGTTTAAGATAGTTTGGAAAGTTTTAAGTCTCTTTCCACAAGAGCAAATGCAAAGAAAGCACAGCAAATGCATCATAAAGACCATAGAGGGGAAGAAGTGCTAGATACAATTTTTATTTTTTTTTTTAACCCTACAGAAAGATGACATTATTATTTTCTTTGAAGTTCAAAAAGAAGGGTAGCTGGACTGTAAATAAATTTCTTATTTTCCTTTCCTTGTGATGAAAATCTACTCAAGTCAAAATGACAGGACTGAAGTTTCAATGAATCCAAGACCAGTCAAGCTTCTTTTCCAAAACATGTAAAGAAAGAATACACAGTGGAGAGCCCACGCAGCTGAGATTCTTTGCTATTTCAGTTAGTATAGGGCCTGCAAGTGTTTCTGTGCTTCCTCTCAAACTTTGAAGGACATTGTACAAATTACACAGAGCACTAAACACCTTTTGAGAGTGAAATATTAAATTTAGAAACTTTGACAAGAATACAATTTTTAAACTGCTAAGGTACAGAATAGGGGCTGCATAAGAACGATCTCACACAGCTATAAAAAGCAAAATATTCAATCAAAGAATGTGAATCCCTTAGAATCTGTCAGAATCTGTCTGAATGATTAAACTAGCAAACTGTTTCCATTGTCTGCTTCAACAAATAGGCAGACAGTGTACTGCTGAAATCTAAACAAAACTCACAGTCTTTATAAAAGGGCTAACAATGGTTCATTGTTTCAAAACAAGAGGTATGACCTCACATGACCCTGTCAATCTTGACTGTATAACCAAGCAGAGTAGATTTAAAAGCTGTAAAATCTGAAATAACATCAAGAAAAAGTTACTGTGAAACCTTTAAAAATAGCTTTTCATTGTTTGCTGAAAATCAGTACCACAATTGAAAGCAAAAACAAGAATCATATTGTTAACCAACTCAGAAAGCATGTATAACAAAACCAGGATTTCTAATTCCTTCTGTGCATCAAGTTCGCTGTTCAGTTATTCGTAAAAATAATTTTCAGGGATTATGCTTTCCTTCACTATAATAATACTATAGATTTTTCCCTCACCTGGTGAGACCATATTTACTTTTGATTGATGTATCAATACAATGCAGTGCCAAAAATACAATAAAGTAGTCTTCAACAAGCTTTAACTGTTTGTCCCAAACTAGGACACTGTTTCATCTAGTATTTAAAATCTTTTAAATTGCATCAGTATTAGTTTGAGAAATTCTGTCAGGGAAGAAATTTTTATTTTATTTTCCACCCCCCCCTGTTATCTGCCCAATTAAAACTCTCAAACAAACCAAAGTTTACCCTCAATTTTAAGAAAAATAAAATAAAAACAATTAACCTAATTACCTTTGCCTATAAGGACACCGATTTTGGAATCCAACTTTTCTCCTGGATCACAATTCCTTGTTACTAGCTTAAGGACAGGAAGAAAAGGTCTGACATCACAAAGTCTTCGTGTTTCATCCTCTAATTCTTCATGTACAGCAGTCTGATTCACACATGAGAACATGTAAGAGTCAATCTCCATCAGGAGATGAAAGAGTGGATAGGCATGTGCCTGCTTCCATAACAGCTATAAAGAAAATAAAGAGAAAAAAACCCCAAGAAAGCATCAGTAAATCTTATGGCACTGAAGGGAACATTAATATACATTTAAGTTCCCAGATGAACATAAAGTATCACATTTACTAACTTGGTTCATTTTTACCCATATATACCAGCATATATTTACTTTATCTAATTTATAGACTCTGTCTTGGGGTTATTTTTAAGCAGGAATTCATGTGCATAAATATCCCAGGGTTAAAAAACTCAGAGGAGTAAGTACTATGAGCTGATGAGAAAAGGGCAGCACTAAGCCTCATCTTGAAAATTATCCTGGGATTCACCCCATATAGTCCAATTTGCTGGGAAGTTGCAGGACAGCAGCTGTCACTGCAGTTAACAAAGCACTTACTGAACTTGAAGGCAGATGTTCATGCCAACGCCTGGCCACCTCTCACTCTCCTCCATCCATTCCTTTAGCTTCCTATCAAAAACGTTCTCCCTCAAGACACACCTATGCTTTGTTTCGTTCCAGTGATTTACTGTAATATAGAGAGCAGTTCCCACTATGGAACTAATTTCTGAATTAAAAATTTCCTGTTGTCTGCAATAATTTATTTGTAAATTTCTGACAGGCCATTACACAGACGCCCACAGAACACTAAATAATGCAGAACTCAATACTCACAATCAGTTTATACCTTAAGTAACACCAAACTATCAAATATAATAATATACATCAGGAATAAAAAAAAAAGCTCTCTTGAATTAAAAAAAAAAAAAAAAAAAAAAAAAGCCATGAACTAACCTCTTGTTGGCCAGGTTACCCTTTTAGTAAAACAACAATTACATTTTTCAAGTCAGAATTATTTCAAGTATTTGATTATAGCACAAGAGCTATTTCTCAGATCACATCAAATTCAAGCGGCACTCTCAGTTCTTCTAAACTCAGTTATTCTTTTTAAATGCAGTGGAGGAGCACTTACTATCTAGAAAAGCTGTGTCTAGAAAGTTTCAAATTAGGATATGAAGCTACTATTGATACAAAGAACATCTTTATATAAGCAAGAAAATATTGCCAGACTGAACAGGAACAAAAATAATATGACAATTTCCCAGGCAATGCAATGGAATGAGAAATCACACTTCATTATTTTCTTTTAGAAGTTTATAATGCTTAAGGGCCAGATTACTTAGTGCTGTAATTCACCCACTACCTAATTCCACAATAACTTGTCTAAATGCCCTCACACAACCATTATGATGAATAGTCAATAGATTATTCTTTAGTACTTATGGTTATTCCCTTTGATTTGGGTATTCCCTTACTTTTTAAGCGGTGCTTTAACAAGGCATTTTTCCATAACCTTTAGGAAGTGTCATACATAGTTCATAAAGTACTCAGCTTTGGTGTCTATCACATGAAGTAGGAGCACAGTCTGTGACTTCTATATTAATAATCAAATTAGACAGTGTCTACTGTTTACACACTAATAAAAAAAAATGTTAATTCAACCTACAGCATATTAAACATGTTAAAAAAAATTAGATGTAGCAATACAGTTTTAATATAGTTATCAGAATAATATCTGAAGTGTAATCATCAGCAAGAAGTAACTTCTGCAAACTTTATCACCAGCCCAAAATCAATCCAAACTTTTAGGCACATGTACGTCTTTATTAATTGGTCTGCTATGTACATGTCTTAAATACATAAAGAATACGTTATTTTTAATGCCTATTCAAATTCATTACCTGATTTGCCAAAAGGCAAATAAAAATCAGAAACAGCACTCATTTCAAATATAGCTTAACTTCTTAGTTAGTTGAACCTTTGGTATTACCTGTTTAATATGAGATATGGTGGCATCTCGAGGGACATCCAAGTTGATGTAGATTCCAGTGGGCAGCAGGAAGTCCACAGATATTGAGCCATCAGCACCAATCTGTGAATCCACTGCCCAGATGTCAAGGCTGTCTGTCACGGCAGGAGGCATTATGGAATCTCAATAATATCATAACCACATGGCCTTAGGGAAAAAAAATAAAATTCAGTATACTTAACCTTCTATAATTAGACACACATTTTAAAGCCTTCAGAAAGTTTACATAAGTGTGCTTGTACAGCTCAGCTTGCAAGTCTGGGGTCTCAAATGCCAGTATTGCAAACATGTAAGCATAGTTTTACTCCTTAATTCCATTTAGTATTATAAAAGCACTTGCCTGGTAAAGCACTCTTGTTTAGATGTTTATATCACTGACACAAAGTATTATGAGAAAAAAAAAACTAATTAGAGATTAGATAAAACAAAGAAATTAACTTTAGAATTTCTCCAGAACTATTTACCTGCGTAAAATACAATTAAAGCAAGCCTCTTGAATGATGGAAGGCAATATTTAATTTGAAAACTTATGCTCAATTTCATAATTTTGCAAATTCCTTGCTAGTTGTTCACAAAGGTGACCAGTGACACATTCAACTTCAAAGTCTGTATTAATAGTAGGAAAGTTATCTTCAACTGTATTAGAAAGTGATATCTTCCTCTAAAAACATTTATCTCAGTTTTCTCTCACCCTTCAAGATCATCTCCTTTGAATTCAACCCACTGTCTAATCTACATTCACTGCAGGAACTGGGAAAACATTTGTGCGATCTACTGCAACTTGCTACACTGCATTCCAGATTAATTGTGCCTAGTATTTAATGACATTTTTATTTCCTCTTAATGCTGCCACGAGTTCTTGTAACCTACCAAGTCTTACTTTCTGACTACCACACTCTAAAGATGCATTTTCCCTTCAGTCACTATCAACTGAATTACTTGTCTTCCTATTCATCCAGACAATGCTCTTCAGCTGACAAAGGGATGGCAAGTGTCATAAAACATAATTGTAATGCACTAACCCAATAGGGACAAGGTACTCAAAACCTTTCTGATTCTTAGTGGACATCACAAGATGTGGGAAATGACCTTCTGTAAAAACATCAGCCAGCATGTGCAACTCCACTACTATTACAGCTTGCCACTACTTTTATCAGTTGTTCCCTTTCCTCCAGATCCCCTGAAATCAGGCCTGTTCTGCTCAAGTGAAGACACCTATCATAGCACCATCAGAAAAAGATGTAATTAATGCACTGGGCTGCTGTTCTTTGTACATCACAGAGAAGGTTCAAAAAAGATCACTGGCAAATGAAAAAAAAAAAAAAGCTAGTAGAACCTTCTGAAATCCAGTCACTCTTGCTGACTACATTTTATATGACACATGATATTTCCCCCCTTGGTAAGACATTAGATAAAGTCTATTATCAAAGATACCCCTTTCTATAGGTGCTAAACTCACAAACGTATACCTAGATACAGTACAAGATTGCTTAAATTGGTCATGACATTGAATTACAGATAATTACCATGCTAAGCAAACTTTCCAAATGTATATGCCTTTAAAAATCCAGCTTTTCAATCCCAAAGCACTGTCACAAGTTTTCCCTAGCACAAGCAATCAGGAAGTCTTTTTATAATGCACTGTAGTTGAACCCGCCACAAAACTCCAGGAAACCAACTATATTGTTACACAGGTGTCTTGTTCCCCTCCCTCTCCAGCTTCTGCTTTTTCTTTATAAACTGTTTAGGAAATGGCACACCATCGGCTACTAAATCCAGACTTTACCATATGCAGGAGTTAACTCTTCATTTACAGTGAGTTAAATTTGTTTGATACTCAAACCATTCAATGTCATTTCCATCATCATCAATGTCATTTCTGACAACAGAAATGCAAATGTGGTATATCAGAAAGTCTCTTTGTAATCCCTATCTTGATACAGACAGCTTGCCATGATATAAATTAGCAAGCAAGCATAGGAGAAATCCAACTGTCCCTACAATGGATAACAGAACATGTCAGCAGCATAAAAAAAAAATCAGTTACTACAGAAGCATTACTTTTTATTGACAAAGCTATTAATATTTTGTACGCATTATAAAGCACTGTTCAGTACCAACTTTTACTGATCTTCATTGTTAAACAAACAGTACCATTTAAAGCACCAATTTAAAATAAGTATCTGAAATTACTCATCTGAAATTTGGAAAATCCAGGTGTTTAAAAACTCTAGCAGAGGAAGAGGGTTGGCAAGAAAGAAATGAAATCTCAAGCTTACCAGTCACCAGTGGAACAGTAAGTTCAAAAGCCAGATGGAGCCCAGCTAAACAAACAGCTGCTTAGTGCTGCAGTTGTGATAAGTCTCACCTAAGTCTTGTAAACACACTGAATGATGAGATCCAAATAATTTCAAAACCTTTCTGTTCAGCTTTAGCAAAGTCATGAGGACCCACACAAGCATACCTCCTGCCAACATACTTTGTTACTACACTAAATATGTGGATCACTTCATATTTTGCTTGCACTAGAAAAAAATACAGTAAATGAAATATTTATCCTCAGTAGAAGCAATAATTAGGCAGCTCCTATCATCATCATCATTAAGAGTTCATCACCATCAGCTCCTCAATCCCAGAAAAAAAGCACAGCACTGTACCAGACTGAATCAAAACAAGAATTGGAGATGGGAGTGTAGACAGTGACAATAACAAATCAGGTATGAAAATATTTTATCTTCATTACCAGATATTTACAAATCCATTCCTTCACTCATCAGTCGCATGGAATGTTAGTGTGATCTCTTACATTTTCTAAAGGAAATAAAATTTAACCCCATAATTCACCGCAGTCTACACTGTTAGCATAATGGCCTAAAAATCTAGAGAAAAATGAATGTATCTTTAACAAGTTATTTTTAAAATGGGATATTATTTCTTTTCTTCCATCCAGCTACTTCTACCCATCGGATCTTGGCTGCAATTTTGTTGTAACGGACAACGGTGGTCACAGAAAATCATCTAAATTATCTAAAACTAAATATTTTTCATACTTGGCCAGACACAGTACATTTCCAGTTATTTTCAGTGGTCACCATGGCAAAATAAAGTGATGTTACTATTATAAAGCATAAATGCAGAGGTTTTGTTCATCATTTCTATTTTAATTCAAGGTAAGATATAATTAAAAAAAATCTTTTTCTGGTTGTTTTTCCATAGCATTTGCAACTGTTGACACCACTTCAGTGCATTAACAAGAGTTTAAAATCTTCGAAGAAGCCAGAGTTAAAAATTCTGTTACATGCTTTATAAATCAACACCGCAATGCAGTGGTCTCAAGTTCTTGTAAGACACTTGTTTAGCATCATAGCCCTCCAATTCAAGCATAAGAATCTTTTCAAAATTCCATTTCCATTTTCAGTTAAAAAGGGAAGAAGAATCATCATGCCAATCTGAGTGTGCTGGGAAGCTATTCTTGCTTTCAGGAACTTACTTAATACTTCCTTCCTCAAAGAACCAGGTTAGTGTTTTTTAGAGTCAGCACTCAGTGTCTCCCAGTAGCTGACACCACAGGGGTCAAGAGCCAACAAGTGTTTATACTGAGAGGAACACTGACTGCCAATGTAAGGCAGGTGTGAGAACAAGGCAGGGGCCAAACTGTAAAATGTGTGGTGGCACTAGTGACTAACTCACCATATCCCATCCAGTCACTGAAACAAAGGCAGAAAGCCATCTGGATTGGGAGCAATAACACCAGAGATGTTTTAAACAACTCCCAGCCAAAGGAAAAAAACAGCTACCAAAATAATAATGAAGAGCTATTTCTGGCTGCTAACCTCATAGCTATTCTTGCATACTGTCATGGTAATAACAACTTCTCACAGAAAAGAAGGAAGTCATTAAAACAGTACTTAATCTTGGCTACTCAAGTATCTACTAAATGATTATTTGCATTTAATAGCAGCAAAGCCAAACACTAAATGTTTTCTAAGTCACAGGTGTGTAGTTTTGATAAACAGTGTTCAGATCTTCCCATATAAATTTTCTCTAAACTTTGACATACATGTTTCAGATTCATATATAAGTGAACACAAAGACACTCTTAAGGTCAAAACAGCTTAATTTGTGTTTTAATATACCAGCCATTCTGAAAGAGCTGCTCAGAGTAATGGGAAAAAATGGAACAGAACATTTGCAGAATGAGAAAGAGAAAAAAATTGTAATGCTCATTGTGTCTTTGGATTTAATTATGTAATGGACACAAACAAGAAGCCCTATATCAAGATTTCTCAAAACAAGACAGTGGCTGCCATTTTTCTCTCCACATTTCTGTACAGCTGGTATGTGCACCAAGCATTAAGTCTGAAGTCAAACAACTATCACTACAAGCTGTCAACAAAACCAAGACATGGGTTTTGATAACATGCTCCAAGTAAAGCTGTACTATACACTGCCAGGCTCACTGATAGCTAGAGGGGAATGCCCACATCGTCCCCTCTGTTCCAGGCTGCTCAGCTCCTTTCCTCACCTTGGGCCTGTTTCAGCACACCTGTCCCCTCAAGAACCCTTTCAGCTCCTCATCCAGGTAGAATCAAGGAGTAATTTTCCTTCCCGTTAGGCAGTTGGATCAAATTACAGAAAAATCCAAAGAGAGGCAGAGCCTGTGAAAGGAGCAGGATAAAAGCAAGACTTTTTTTTCATCATCAGCAACCCTCCAGACTGTGTCATAACTCTTCAGGGGTTAACAGCAGTGTTACATCTGGCTTAAACTGCTTTTCCTGTCAGCAAGATCTGAGCACTCTTCTCTGAAGTTAGTTTTCAGTCAAAACAGCTTTCTAAGCAGATAGATTGCATGAATATAAAAAGAAGGTGGCGGTAACACTTGGCTGGGAACATGGCAGAGCCATCCTTCTGACAGCAGCTCAAATTTTGAGCAACTTAAGCAGCAGATGAAACAACACTTTAATTTGCTTTCAACAGGGAGAAAGAATTCCCAAACAAAGGACAAAGAAAATTCTAATGAATACTTCACACTAACACCGTTCCAGCTAGTTAAAAGGGGAGAAAGGAATCCAGTCAATCATGCTGTAAGTTACGAAGATTTTCATTCCTGTTGTCTTCCTTAAACATTCACTTGTCTTGACACAGCTTTGCCAGCACATCAGGCTGTTTCACCACAGAAGCAATGTAAGCTGTTTCTGTCTTCAGTATGGATTCCTGCAGAAGGCATGAATTTCCTCTGTGAAATCAATGTGAAAGTTACAGAATTTAATTTTTTGTCTATCCTCTGTATTGTGACCTTAGTCACAAGATAATCAGATATTATTGGCAGGAGAGTCCTGGTCTGCAGCCAACAGACCAGTCCCTAAACAGCTATTGAGAAAAGCTCAGCCTTCCCAGGCACAGGGTTCTTCCTTACTGTCCTTGTTTTATTGTGGTGTTTGCTTGTGGGGGGGGGGGGTTGTTTTAACTTGCCACCTGTAGGCAGGCAAAAGAATCTCTTCTAAAACCAACATTTTGAAGAATGCACCAATTATGAAATTTCACACAAAGTCAAGTTTGTGAGTTAAAAATTCTCCTTTATGTGTAAGAATTCGCCACAAGTTCCGTCACACTACCCATCCTTTCAGGTGTATTTTTCTGGTTTTAAAACAAAACCAATGTAAAATCCAATGCAAGAATGAATTCAATATCATGAAGCATAATCAGAAAGAATACTAATAAACGTAAAAGAGGATTTAAGGAAGCTGAATTTATAATATAATAAATATGTTTTTATATATTAGATATTACTATATTTATATAATATATAATATATAATATATATAAACACCCACATAACAGTTAGAGGAAAATTGTGATGCCTTATCTCTCATAGCATTTATTCCCGAGCTGCCTCCTAGCATCAATAAAATCTAGTCTTCACACAGTTTTCTAGAAGAGCTATTGCACGCCTGAAATGATGTCACCTATGCCTGAAATGTGGTCACAGTTCTCACAGGATAAAATAGATATGCCCTCCCAAATAGCAAAAGTTTAGGGGTAGAAGGGAAGAAGAAATCACTTGTTTCTTATGGGAGAAGACTTCTTCACACATATTTCTTTTACGCCACTTCTTTTAACCAGGAGTGCTTTCTGAGGGCACCTAAGTATCTACAGATTTTCATGTTGAATACAAACCTCTGTTTATTTTTCTTTTCACTAAGGACATGAATATTTACATAAGGGGTAAATATCTAATGCTAAGCGTGCTGCCTATCCAGATTTTTGCTTTATATAAGAAGTTATTACAACTGTTAAAAACATTCAGGATGCTCACCACTGTGATCAATACAGCTTTTTATCTACTGCTTGTTCTGTCATGTGGGAGTCAAGGGGCTAAAGAAAAAAAAAAAAAAAAAAAAAAAAAGAAAAAAAGAAAAAGGACTTGTATCAGTGAAAGCAGTTGAAAAGAGTTACCCTATCCAGACACCCAAGAACAGTGTCTAAACAATATCTTACTGTCCAGCACAGACTACATGAGAATCTGACCACAGTAATTTTCTAGGAAACAGCAGCAGCATATCACAGTCTAAGTAGCAGAAACACCAAGCAGTTACACAATATCATCATTGTAACCATTTTTCTAACTACGTAAACATCTAGTACTATAAAAAGATGAGCAAGCTATAAAGGAAATATTTGAAACCAAATGTTTGAAAATAATCTAGCAGCTGAAAAGGAGTCAGAATATGCAGGAAGTTTTATGTCATATAAAATTAGGAGACATTTAAAGAATTTCTCTATCTACATAGTTGAAAGAATTCCAATTTCTTCTGAATCCTCTGAAGTTAAATATATGCAACAGATCAGTTCGTGGCTCTGTAGAACTACATCCTCTTCTATTGCTAAAATTGTAACAAATTCTTAGCAGCCACCACAGCCTGTGAGCTTTCAAGTCCAAGGTGACTGTTCTGCAGCCCACCCACTGACAGCAGTTCCATCAGTGTTGCACAGCACTCCCACTTTACTGACTGCCACCGGATTTACACTGACTATAACAGGATCACTACAGACACTTAGCTGGACTATCAGAACTCACTGTTTCCCGCAGGCAGTTTCACCTCTGCAGCTCACTTTTAGGGCAGTCTACAGACAGCAGCCACGGTTGTTACACTGTTCCCCTTTCTTGGCTGCCCCCACCTCCCCAGCCACAGAAGGAAAAACGATAGGACCAAACATGACCAGGCTTCCATCGGCTTGGGAGCCACCTGCCTCACCCGGTGACAAGCAAGCACTGTGTCTGCAGCAAGGGCAGGGTGAGAACACTGCCCTTACCCTCCAGGAGTGGTCACAGGGATGAAATGAGGTGGAACACATAACTACAGCCGTGGTTTTGTTTGAAGGTTGAACATGTCAAGAGAAAGCACCTATGTTAAGCAACATGCATACTAAGAATTGTAATTTCTCTTCATACACCTCACAGTTCACACAGGCTTGATAGTGACCCTCCGTTAAAGATGGGACCTAAAGAAGAATGAACCCACTCAAGGTTCCAGCCTTCTACAGCTGCCCAGGTCAATTTCAATTCAAAATGCTTACAAATTTAAAAAGTAAATACAAACAACTTGATTATGAAGACAAATTCCTAAATCAGCAAAGCTAATACACTCCCACTACAGGAATGTCATGGTTATCTATCTAAAATAGGAAGGAGTTTAACAATTCAAGACATCTACGATGTAGCCTGGAAAGTTATTTTTAAAGATCATGTGGTACTACAAATATTTCCAGCAGTTCAACTGCCACATGAACTGACCCTATGGAACGGAAAATTAAGTGTCCAGTTAGTCAGGATTCCTCCAGAAATCAGAGTAAAAATACAACCACTTAGTTTTCTAAAAATATCTATGTATAGAAAACATGAAGGGCCTTATGTAAAAGTCAGTCCTTCACAGTGCTTAGACTGGTACTAAAAGTGGTCTCTCAGCTATTAAAGTGCAGATTCTTTCATTCACCTCATAAAATATAGCTTATTTTCCACAAAGAGAACAGAATTTTTTTTCCATGGTCCTTGATTTTTTTTCCTGTTCATTTTTGTAGCTTTATTCCTCTGCTGTGCCCACAAAGTTTAAAAAACCTGAAGCTAGGATTTTAAAACCACAATGAATGGAGTTTCTACTTTTATGTTAATGCTTCTAAATAGGTGTCCAAGGTTGAGAAATGCTGAGTACCTGAATTTCTAATTGACTTAAAAAGGACTTGATGCGCAAAATTTCAAAATGAATATTGAATTTAATTTTAACCAACTTGACTTGAACAGCCATCCTTTCTTATGGAAATTATTCTATGGTTCAGTGTAGCTGTAAATAAAATTATAGTCCTCAAAAAAATTTCCTCCAAAACAATCTACATGTCAAGAACATTAAAATGGTGTTTCAAGTTCGTAAGACTTACCAGAAATAGTCTGAACAATAACAATAAAAGGGAATTCTTACTCTTTATTATTATAAAGTTAGGCTAGTAAACAGAGTTCCTACTCCCTTCAAAGATTATTCATGATGAACTAAACAAATTAACAAAATTTACATCTCTGGCTCCTGATGTACTTCAGATGATTCACAGGCAGCACATCATTCATAATGAACCCAAAACACAAAAGTAACGTAACACCTTCTTGCAGCTAATTCATGACTGTCCTTTGATCTATCTTGAAATCACTATATGATTACCTTAAATATATATACACAAAAACAGAGTTTCAGACCATCTTTTTGCATTGTGCCATTAAAGTGAGTTGCGGGCAGAAGAAAAATTCCTTTCAGATTTAAATGCTACTGTCTGAAATTGTCTTTAGAAGCACTGATCACTGGATCACACTGAAGCTTTGGCCACTAAAAAGAAAGCACTATTTAGCTCAGTGAAATCCAGTTCTGCATGGTCAAGGCATGGGAGGAAATAAAGGAATGGAAGAAAACAGAAGATTAGTAAAAGCACTGATGTGTAGTAAGAGTTAATTCTACACCTTTACCAACTGATTCACAAAGACAAAGAGAAAAGCTCAAATGAAGCAAAAGGCACAGTTAAATCCTACAGGATTTTATGTCAGCTGGGCTGCAAGAGTATATTTGGTACCTTCACCTTCAGAAAAATTTGTAAACAGCTCTCTTAGGTATTTTAGTAAGTTCTAATTAGCAGCAAGAAGAGTGGGACCTGACATGAGTACCAATTCATTTTGTATAACATGCTCCAGGATGATAAAATAAGACTCGAAGTTTGGGAGAAGATTAGATCTAGTTAGTTGACAATTTAGACAATTCCATCTTGATAATCCAGATCATTGTAGATATTATATGTACTAGGGGAAGATTAGCATAAAATGTTAAGATATATTTAGTTCTAATATTAGAAAGATTCTACTAAACATTTAAATGGTAGGATGCTCACACACATACTTAAAAAAATAATACTCAAGCTTAATATACGAGGTGAATGAAGCTGGCACAAGGTAAGAAAGATGACTGGAGTGTCAGACTGAAAGGGAAAGCAGGAGAAAGAACTGAACCTTAGCCCAGAAAAACTGTAGCCCAGAATAAAGATGCCATTTTAACACAGGTGAGGCAGACAGTTTCCTACAATGAGTGGTGGAGGAAGAGTGACACTTCCTTCCAGCACCAGGGCTGCCTTGCCACTTTAAAGTTCATTTCTAAAAAATGTAGGTAAAACTACAGCCTAGAGGTCTGTCATTACATCAGCCCAAGTTATTAGTCAAAAGACTATGTAATGTGTCTGTTGTGAATCTGAATAGACACATTAATAAAGTGCAGTTGTGCTTCTACTGATTTATTGTGCCAAGTAAACTCTAGGGTCTTTGTCCTCTCATTTGCTATAGAAGAATTGTGTAAGAATTGTCCATAGTAAAACAAAAAAGAAAAATAAGGAAATATTCAACCAGTATTAGTTTTGCTCTTGCCTGTTCTAGCACTTGGAGTCATTACTTGTTCCACTGTAAACATGGGCAAAAGGAAGAATGAAGATCCACTTACAAGATATGTAACTATATAAATTAATATTTCCTCTCCTTTTGAATTGTAAAAATGGACTTGGACTGTCAAATTCCACCAGCAGCCAGCTGTTCCTTTCAGTTATTACAACGTTACATACAATTATGAGCTAGATGACTTCCTACTATAAAAAAGTTAACACCAGAAATTGAGGTTTTCCTATATATAGGTACATTTTCACACAGGGACTGAAAGATTCACTTTGCAATTATTTCTGATATTTTAATCAAAACCTCTAAGAAAGTTTTATTCTCTAGAAGACAAAGTGTATGCTTCTAAAAAGAGAGTTTGAAATGTGAAATAATTAAAACCAGTGTGAAATTAATTAGGAATGAAATTTTCTGCTAAAAAGCAGGGCACACAGACTGAAACACAGAGCTACTGCATAAGCAGACCATGCTTCAGGCTCATGAACAGAGATACCACGGATACTACAAGTTGGAAAGATGCCCTCTAAGGAAAAACATATAAATTGCATGCTTCACCAGACTAGACATTCTTCCTGATTACCTAAGTTTCTTCCATTCAGCAGTCTGGTCTGGAATTTTGTAGTTGGTTTGCTTCCAACACCAACTTCCATGTCACCCACTATACAGATTCAGAAGTGGTCATCCACAGCCATTTGTTATATGAACAGGACTGTTCAATGCTGAACAAGAATTTAAAGAAATCCAACAGTTCAAGCCTATTGCAAATATTTACATGTATTGTATGCATCTTTTTCACAACATTTTATAATTATAACTTGAAATATTATGTCATTTGATAGTAAAGAATATTCCTAAAAATGGCATACAAAATGGCATTTGTTTGAACTTAATGGTAATAAAGCCAAAAGTAGTCCTCACCATTGACCATAAGGAAAAAAAAATTAAGATTATCTAAGAATCTCAGACTAATTTCGATTGGAAGGGACCTTTGGGACTAACCTAGTCGCAAGATTATTTTCAGTCCCAAAGTTAAATCACATTGCTTGGGAACTTGCACTCCCAAGTACTTGGGAGAGGACTCACACTTGAGAGTTAATTTTGAAAGTCTCCACAGATGGAAGCTCTGAAGTTCCATGAGCAACCTGCTTCTGTGCTTATTCAACCCTCACAGTGTTTTTTTCTCCTTATGTTGAACTGGAAATTCTTTTATTGCTGCTTATGCATTTGTCACTTGCATCATATCTTTGTCTCCATCTCTCAGACATCTGGCTGCCTTGGTTTTATAATTCTCCTTCATACGGTGGAAAATTCTAGTAAAGAACTTCTGTCTTCTCCAAACTAAAGTCATGCACATCCCCTGCCTCATGCTGCAGCCCTCTGGTCAGTTCAACAGCAGCCCTGTGCTGGATTCTCTCCACTGTCTGAGCACCTCTCATGTCATTGATGGCCCAGAACTGGTGGGAGTGGTTCTGGGTGCACCAGAGGAATCACCATTTCCCAGGACCATCTGGCTGCAGTCCTGCAGAGGCAGCCCAGTGCCTGCTCAGTCTTCGCAAGGGCACTTTGCTTTTAAGACTTGATGAGAACTTCACCTGCCTTTTTACCTGTGAATATATACACTACTCTGCCTTTTAAAAATCTTTTTAGTACTTTATTGAAGAACTCCAATCGCAAAATACTTTGTGATGATTGAAATCTGTACAAGCACACATAAATGTCAAAATCAAAACAAGAAAAAAACAAAAACAAAAACAAAAAAAACAGGGGTCAAAAACATCTCTGCCAAAAAGAAATTAGAATCAACTTCACATTATACCATTCAAATTCTTAAATCCCTTTAAGAAAAAACAAACAAAAAACAACCAAGGGTGGGTGGGGTGGCAGGAACACAAGTTGGCTGGGTATTAAACACATAAGCAAGTCTTGTGCCTAGTATAAGCCTATATACAACAATTTTAAATGGCTAAAGCTTTCTCTAGTAGACATTTTTCCTCTCTTTTTTTTGAGAGCTCAATTTCAACTTAGTTTCTCATCTGTTTTGGTAACTTGATTCCTTTAATCAAAAATTAACTTATTTTAACAAGTGTGTAATAGGTATCATTTTATTTGGACATTGTGATGGGTACCTTTATTTCTACTGTGTTGTCTACTAAGTGAGTAGAAGTCAAAAACCTTCAGACAACACAGTTTCTGAAAACCTCAGAGATCTGAACTGAAGTGTCAGGTGCTACAAGAACCTTTCATGGTATGTTCATCCATTGGTTGACATATGGCCTGGGTCAGGAACTGATACAAATTTACATGTGCTGACTTCAAAGTGTAGCATTTGGTTCAAGTACTTAAAGAAATTAACCCAATGCACTCATCAACCTCTTTAAATCTATGTTTCATTGAAATTTTATAATTATTTCCTGCCTTTAAAAACAAAAAACAAAACAAAAAACACCAAAGTAACAAACAAAAAAAAAACAAACCCCAAAACAAGAACTATCAATCCAAATGTTTTAGTCTGCCAGTTAAAAACCCACTGGAAAAAAACACCAAATAGAAAAGTTGAGCTTGTTTGACTAGTTTTCACAGACATTTTTCAACCCAAAATATGACATAATGTACACATCCCTTTTTAAAGAAGCAGCTAAAAAAAGTCATTTCCTCTTGGCAATAAAGCAATATGCCAAAATATACTTGTAAAGTAAAACCACTCCCCAGCCCCTTTCAGATATTTTTCATTCCTAACTATGCATTGAAGTGTATTTCCAGTGACTTCTACAAATTGCATTTAGAAAGTATGAGTAATATCTGCGTCAGACAGAAAATTATGCAGATTTTTTACTAGTTTCTAACCTCTACAACAATATTTTAAGACATTTTACAATCTCATGCAAACCTAGAAAATTATTTTTCTTATCTCAAACTAGTAAAGCACACAGAAATTACGAATTATACTGTATCAGGACATAAATGTTTAGGTATCTAGTACCAAAAGGGCAGTCCACAGTCCCTGAATTCAGTAGCTAAGCTTCTTATGAAGCACACACATCTTGGCTTAGAAAACACAAAAGCTAGACATTAACTAGATACAGTAAAGAAAAGACATATCTGAAATACATAAATTCAAGACTTAATTTGATGGATGACAGAACTTTTATACAAAGCAATATTACCATACTGACAACAAAAATAGCAGCCACACAGGAAGTGCCAGGGAAGAAAAGTTACAGCCAGAAAACCAATCATATTTTCAAATTACATGGAGGGCTTTAATTTTGCCAGTAAATCAGGGGTTATATGTAATTACATCTATACGAGGCTTCTTCTTGCTCAAAACCATACTCAGAATACACAGGAGCAAAGAAAAATTTGAAGCTCGTTTAAATTTCCCAAGATATAATTGCTTCCAAGATGGGAGATGCTTCAATAAAAGCTCAGCATAGTGTTCCATTACAAGCTGATCAGCTGAAATGAGTATGGAGTCACTGATTTTTTTTTTTAATGCAACTGGAACAAATTTAAATTCAATAATTACCTAATAACCATGCAAAAGACTTTACATGCAAAAATATAAAATGAAACAAAACTGTAGTACTTACTCCAGAGAACTTGTTCCTGTTTCAGTCTGACTGTGTTGTGAAGATACTTTTATTAAACATCATTTTCTTACTACTAGTCCTGTTTTCTTGGAAGATTCCTCAAGATGACCTAAAGGTGACCTAAAAAAACATAACACCACATAACAATTAACCAAATAAGAAAATCAAAAATTTATAGTTGGTTTAACAGCTCCATAAACTTTTTGTGGAGAAATATCTAATTAACCATGCTTTCATTCTTTTCAAATGCTACAGTATCATATTCACATTACACAATCTAACAATTAAATTAACCATGTCCATTGTAATCAAAGACAAAAGAACAGGAAATACAGTTGTCTTCACTCTCCTAACCACATCTTCTCTCTTATGCTTGGCTTTAAGCTGATATTTGTTGTCTTTTTTTTTTTTTTTTTTTTTTTTTTTTAAGAATAATGTAATGTCATCACCAGTTCTGTTGTGGAAAGTTTGAGTTGATGACACAAGTAAACCCATCCTTTTATTCATCTTTCAACTTGTGAAACGGCAGGAGAAAGGTTCAGTAAGTCTCATACCAACATTTTGCAGAGGTACAGCACAAAATACCTCCACAGAGTCCAGGCATCATCTCCATTTAGCTCTACTTTGCAGACCAAGTGAAATAAAAAAAATTTAAACCCCCCCTTGAAAACAAAGCAGCACTATCCATTTCCACTGATATAATCAACAGGTTTGTAGGCCAAGCCACAAAGCACAAGGCATGCAACTACACTCCTCCTACAAACAATTGTTTTTCTAAACCACACTGAACTGTCCACATTGTGCTTATAGGAACTGAATGCAGCACAGTGAGCAGGAACCAGAGCTGTCATTGCCTCCATCCCATGCAGAGCAGAACCACTCTAGGGATCAGCATGTAGCACATCATGAAGCAACTTCAGAGGCTTTGAGGGAAATATAGTTACTCATCAGCTCATAAATGGAGGCTTTGTGAAATAGCTCAAGTGCCAATGGAGAAAGCAGTCATATTAGTCCTGCAGATTCTGCTCTGAGTCTTCTTCTACCTCAGTCTTTCCTGGCTCTTCACACCACACAGTACAAACTGTGACCTGGAATGGAATTCCCATCTTAGAATCAGCCTCCGGCACTACATTAATCTCTCAGGTACTGGCCAGACAAGGATACATAACGCTTCTTGTGCCTCATTCAGAATTTGGTGAGAAAGAAGAGCCTGTTAGCACAGAGGTCAATGCACTGGCCTCTGATCTGAAGTAAGGCACAAAATCCCATATACATAAATTGCACACATTTAACAAGACAGCACATTGTGAATGGCTCCTGACACAATTCCTGTATTCTCCACAGTCTCATGCTTGCTAGATTTCTGCTTGCTTGCCTGCACTTCCCTGTCCTTTTCCCCCTCTGTTCTCAGAGCAGCTTGCATCTCCACTACAATCCTGATGCAACACAGGCAACAGGATCCCAGCTGCTCCTCTGTATCAGTTAGCTGAGGATAGCGAGGAGAACAGCTAGACCTCCAGATCTTCAAACATTTCTGATGTATACAGACCAACTGTGTAACCACAAATACATTCAAGCATTAGAAACAAATTCTTCATTAGAGGATGACAACATGCAACTTTTTTTTTTCCAGCTAACCAACTCTTCTCATTCTCCAGCCCAGCAGAACAGAGGGCATCAAGACCAGTGCCAAGAGCACTAACCTATGTTTTGGACAACGATACATAAACATACCACAAGCACATTTGAATAGCTTTTGATTCACATCTTCAGCTAGCTCCAAGCAGTTTCATGCATTTCATGCTCTCAATAGTACAGAAGATCTGAAAAGTCAACATCAGGCTGAACTAGATGCTGTAAGCATCCACTCAGCAATGAAGAAATTCACCACTTCACCAAGTCTGAGACAAGAAGAGGATTCACCATCAGTAAATACCTCAAGTATCTTCAAATGAAAAGAAAAAATACTGAGAAATATAAAGCAACACTCTTTTTCATCCTTTCTCAGTCCTATGTTTCAAAATTAACAGGTACAAAACTGAAGAACTTTCACTATCAGCAACTAAGCCTTTACAACCCAAGCTGAAGATTTGTAACTGAGAAAAAACTTCTTGCCATAATGCACATTTGGCTAAATCACAAAGACTTTCCACTTCCACATATTGCATATCTTAGTGCAAACGTTGAAAATACAAGTTAAAGCCTGAGTTGGAAAAAAAGATTTCTATATATTGTATAGTGTTGCAGGCTGATCCAAACAGAAGACCTGCACAAAAGCATCACACTAGTTATGCAGTACCCACAGTCTCATCAATGACACAGACCATTTTTTATCTTTTATGGGTGGCTCTTAAAGAGACAAAATATCTGACTGACAAGGGACAGCACACTGCTACACAGCAGTGTTCTTCCTGTTCTTCTTTCACAGGTGTTTCGTGGTTGACCAAAAAGACAATAACAAAATTTTAAAAAGAAAGCCCTACATTTTTCTGAAATGTACCCCTTTAAAATGCAAAACACAATTGCTCTATATGCCCACCTCTCTCATACAAATTCTTTTAAACCAAACCAAAACAGGCATATAGCTACTAGCTCTCATCATGTAAAAATACCCACAGAAAATAAAATTTAAAAAACCAGCAGAGACAGAAACTGCAGAATACCAAGCTCAAAGCCAAATGAGTTACAAAATAAGATCTATGTCAGAACTGCAAGTCAGTTTACAGCCTCTCTTTTTCTGTAAGATGAACATAAAAGACCACAAAGCATTTCCATGAATAACTAAAAGGCGTGGGTCATTGTCATTGTTTTAAGTTAAATGGATAACAGTTAGAAACATGATTTGAAGCTAAATACAGTCACATGTCTTCATTAAGAGGAACTTGATACCATAATTACATTTCTCCAGTGAGTAATTCAGAGCAGGAGCTCTGTACTCAACAGCTATGAATCACCCTGTAATGCAGCCATGTTCACTCTACCCAGAGAGCCAGGCTCAACCAAACTATGGCTCACCTTTGCAAAATCACCCTTCAAACAGGCTTGTTGAAAAGAAATCTATATTCATACTATCACATACTAATACACTACAATAAGTTAGATTTTTTTTTTTTTTGCTTGGTTACAAATGCTGCTGAATTCCTTTCAGTTTACAACTCTAAGACAGTACTAACAAGATCTTGTGCATTTTCAATTTTATTTTGAAAAATGGAGATTTCTAAGAGGGTGTCAGTTACTGTAATTTGAATTTATATTTGGGGGAGAGGAATCCCTTTTTCACACTGGTACATCCCGATGGTCCTCATGGTTAAGGAACTCAGTAATCCTACTCACTGTAGTATAGAACTCAACATGATTGAAGCTGTGAGACAAATTACAGTGTTTTTTCCTTATGATAAAGTCAGTGAAAGAGCAAAAGACTTTTAGGGTTCTTATTGGCAGTGGCAAACAAAGGACCTTCAGCTAAAGGAGAAAAGAACAGATACCTCCAGATGGGAAGTCATCACCTGCATGATTTAGGATACACAAAAAAAACCTAAACAAACCAATTTATTTTCATTTTACAGGAACTATTCAACCCTTGCTTTTTTCCTGCTCCACCACCTTCCAAAGAAACGCCTCTGGGCAAAGCAGAAGGGGAACACATCTCTGTTAATGAAGCTTAACAAAAGAATGGTGGCACATTTCTCCTCTCTCATCATGTTAGGCAGCCAATCACTCACTGATTTGAGAGCAGTGTGCTGAAATCAAGATTAGCAAAGTCTCTGTAAGTGGGAAACCCTGCAAAAGTTCTCAGTAGTAGAGAGGGCTCACTGACAGCACTGGTAATTTATAACAACAGCAGAACACCAAAACCTCCTTGGACAGATTCTGGACTGGAGAGTGTACTAGAGCTGAGGATGTTCTACAGCTGAAAAACCACAAAGTTCTCTGCTGCTAGTAACCATTTTATAAAAACAGCAGTTTTTATATTTCAGATGATGCACTAACAAATGCATACATTTGCTTTATAGTGATTCATAAACACGCAGTCAAGTAACACTTTTCCAGCTCATTTCCAGTTTTAGCCCAGATCAGATCAGATCACAAGTGATTATCCAATTGATTCAGTAGCTCCAGAGCTGGTGACAAAGAATTGAATAATCTAGACTGAACAGACTCATTAATGAGAAGATCTAAGTTCCTCCACCTTCTGCCAGAACTCACAGATCACTTACACCACCAGGCCAGTGCTGCGGCTTTTCTAAATCTGGTTCGCTAAATCTTACTTACAGAAGAGAAGAATGAGACGCTGTGGTCACAGAGCAGCTCTTCCAAGAAATCTATTCATATCTGTGCATGCACGCAGAGCATGCTTGAAGCTGAGCTAACATAACCACCAATAAGTAGTTTAGGCAGGTGCAAACAAATCCACCACCTTGTACAAGCCCTTGTAACATCTGCAGGGATGTCTGCAAGAGTTAATGAACAGCAAATCAACTGGTCTGCAACCACTGTGCATACTTGGCAGTCATAATGCAAAAATCCACCTTTCTGAAAACTAAAAAGAGATAGTAAGCAGTAACAACAAAAGCTTATCTGAAGCTTATGAAGTCCTTCCCCATGAGTTCCCTCTGGCTGGTTAAACTCCAAAAGCCTGAAGGTGCAGAGCTTTCCCCTGACTTGGCATTTTCTCAGAATTCTGGATATTTGAACACAGCCTTTATTGTTGATACATTTTCTATTCACCAGTGTGTGTCATAGATGTAAAAATACAGGAAAAAATTCTACTAGTTCCACCCAAATGTTACTAAATTAGTATTTATTTGCATTTTAAACACAGAAATAAACCACTGAGTCGTAATCTGGGTTCTGCAAAGATCTATTCACAATTATTTAGTTACTTGAAACATAACTTATTTACAATTTCTGTTTCTTGTTATGCCTTCTCTCTAGTCTGTTCTCTTCACTACTTTCACATGCTGATGTTTCACTTCCCATTTACATTTTTTGAATGCCTAGTGTGGTGTAGTTATGCAAATTGACTTCTATCTAGTTCCTAAATTCTGTTTTTTGCCATGTATTTCATTTTATATTAAATAAGAACACATCAGTAGAATTTAATAGCAAGACTAAGCGATTAATTTTTCCTTAATTGTTAGTGAGCCATTCTGTGAAGCTACTTCCCACTTTACTCTAGATACCAACTTAAAAGCTTTGTTCTTTACAACTAAAGCAAACTCCAAAGCACAGATTTCAAGAGATTATGAACTAACACAGTCATGATTAGCTAAGTGCACTTCAAAGACACACTGCAGTGATCCAACTTGCTGTTTGATTCCAAACATTATCACATGATAAATATCATCAGTATTTCAACACATCATCTATATAGTAAATACAATCTGAGCTTAAAAGTAATTACTAAGAATATTTCTTGTGGTAAAGAAGGAAAGAAAAATATAAGCATTGAACAAAGGCAGTTTACCTTCAGCTATACACACCACTCAAAAGCAAATCTAGTAAGGTCTTGAATAATGAAACATTGCATTCTAAGTTGCTCTTGCTCTCAACTACTTCTTTCATGTAGTGAGACTTCTATTGCCTCACTCTAGTGCTAAAAACTCAGGGTGTTATCGAAGAAACTGCATGTTATATCCCAGAATGTACATAAGGAAACCCTCCAAGAACCTCAACTGTGTTACACAAAAGAAAGGGAGAGAATGATTAGGGAAACGTGGAAGCAAGATGAGAAGTCTGAAGTAACCAAGGCCACCCACCCTCCTGCTTGTATTAGGTGCTCAAGAACAAACCTGGGGGAGGGGGTCTGAGGAAAACAGGCAAGATTGAACAGAAAACTAATAACAAGCCTGAATACACATTTAGGCTTTTGGTTTAATTCTTACACTTCCTATGAAACACTGAGATGACAGCTTTAGCACATCCCTCTTCCTTCTAGTCCTTATGTATGAATTTAAGTTTGGCAGTACAATGGCAATCAGTGCACGGCTTATAATACAGAATGTGTCTGGAAGAGATCTTGAAACTAAATTTTCTAATATAAAATTAAACAATTACATTCCATGTTCTAATGTAATAATTTGTATTAATATCTATATTTCTAGCAAGTTTGTTTCATCCCTCTAGTTAACTATTATTTCTTCAATACAGTAAAAGCTCCAATGCAATATATACTGGTAGACTGTCTCCCTTAATACCTCTTTACAGAAAAGCTCTATAACCTTCTTGATCATTTGGTACACCCATTATTTAACAAGAAAAAGTGTGTAGCTCTCAAATATTTCATCTTCTAAGAGCCGAGAAATATTTCCTAGCATTACCAAGTCTTAAAAAAAAAAAAGAAAAACACACAAAAAAACCCCCAAAACAAAACAACAAAAAATAAACAACACAAAACAAAACAAAACAAAACAAAAACAAAAAAACAAACCCACAAAAAATCCCATAATTCCCATGGTGAGGCCACACCTTGAGTACTGTGTCCAGTTTTGGGCCCATCAGTTCAGGAAGGAGACTGAGGTGTTGGAGCAGATCCAGAGAAGAGCAAGGAGGCTGTGAAGGGATCCAGCTGTGCTGTGAGGTGAGGCTGAGGGAGCTGGGGATGTTCAGGCTGGAGAAGAGGAGGCTCAGGGGAGACCTCATCACTCTCTACAACTCCCTGAAAGGAGGCTGGAGCCAGGGGGGGTCAATCTCTTCTCCCAAGGAGCTACCAGTAAGACAAGAGGACATGGGCTTATGCTCTGCCAGGGGTGGTTTAGGTTAGATATTAGGAAAAAATTCTTTACAGAGAGTGATCAGGCATTGGAATGGGCTGTCCAGGGAGGTAGTGGATTCTCCATCCCTGGACATTTTTAAAGAGACTGAAAGTGGCACTCAGTGCCATGGTCTGGTAACCACAGTGGTAATGGATTAAGGGTTGGACTTGATGATCTCAGAGGTCCTTTCCAACTCTCATGATTCTGTGATTCCCTTCCATATTAATACACCTAATTGAATTACTTTATTAAAGTTCCTATGTATCAAAACCAGTAAGAATAACTCAACACCTATGCAGCTACCAGACTCTGCTCATGGAAGCTGGCTAGATATTGAATAGGTATTTTGAGTTTGAGGTGTTTTTTTTCAGAAGAAGAAGAGAAAAAAAAAGTTAAAATATCAGGTGTCATTTCAGCATGACAACTCAATATCATGTAGTTTAAGAACCCTAAATTTCGACAACTCCCAAGCTAGAAGCAAGAGAATGCTTCCTTTAATTTGAATTTGGATCCAAAAGTCAGATTGTCAGATATGAATAGAATTTATATGTTTCACACCACTTTTAGATGTATCACCTAAAATGATGGTACACTTGATGTAATAAAATAAAAAATGCAAAACCTCTATTGTCATCAGCTGTAGTGCTCAGCATAGTGATTTAGACTATGGCATTTTCAGCTTTCTTCATTACTGAAACAGGCTTATTTCTGGCAGATATAAAAGCTTATTGTGGCACCTGGAAAAACTGCAGTGAGAAATTTATTTCTATATTTTGAGAAGCAACAAAGCTATATTAGTACTGGAGCTGCAACTTGCTCTAAGCACCCTTTTCAGAGCACTGCTGTGTGCATTCCCCTCAGTGAATCTTGCAGAGAGGAGCGACAGCTCTGACTCTGTGTGACAGCAGCACAGAAATTATTGAGGAATAAGCTTCCTCCATAAGGAGAGCAATTTGTTTGGCAAATCTGTAACAAAAGTGAAGGACTTACTACCCTGAGTATCATAGATGCTTTGGTGAATAGACCTGCTCTAACCAGATTATTTCTATATGCAGTATTATCAAATTGCAAAGCAATTGTTGACACTTGAGAGGAACCATAAACAGCAAGATCGAAAGAATAAAATGCAACCCTCTTAACTTTCTATCTAACATCTCAAAAACCACAAGACTAAAGAAGACCCTGACAAAGGCTGAACTGAAAATGATACATGCTCTGACATCCCATGTGCACAGGCAAGATGTGGAAGGTTTGAGAAGAGGCAGTAGATCCATTTTGGAAAATGTATTTATTCTCCTGCTACTACTGAATTACAAGATCAATATTTACATCAGTTTCTGGCAATGGACACCTAAAAGCTCTCTCTGGTAAATGAGAATGAGGTCCTTTTTCCAGACCGAAGTAGGACAGACTTGCTTTTGACAACCACTTCACTACATCAGAACAACTTTCTTTTCCAGAGCACCAAACAACAGTACCAGTAGTAATATACCACGTGTATAAACCTAGGCACACAGAAGAGCACTGGAGCAGCAGCACTGGTAGTTATATTCTTTAAAATACGCCATAAAACTACAAATCAACAAAGTGACTCTTGCAAACGAAAGCAAAGGTTTTGCAGTTTTCACACAGCAATAATGGTTCAAGCATGATAATTTCTCACAATCATGCTTGACAACAAAAGAGTGATTTACCAGGGCACAAATCTTGAGGAAAGACAAAAGATATTTGCCTCAACTCCTTTCAAAGTCTCTCCCATTAGAAGCCAAAGAGAAAACAAAGCCTGTCCATAATATTATTTTATTTCTCACAAGTAAATCACAGGAAAAAAGTACATCACAGAACAACAGAAAATTAGACATTTAAAACCATTTCATTTGCCACTGCACCCCAAGAAATCTTTGTGCAGGTTAAAGGGGTCTGCTAATAGCCAAAACGTAGAAGCTTGAGCTGAAAGTTTCAGAAATACTGCCATTTCTGAAGAGTCCTTCTTAGATAAGGGTTCTCACCCAACACAATGACCGTTTTCAAGACCACTGCCATTACATAGGTAGAAATACTTTATTACTCCACAAATAGTTAAAACCATAGTATAAGCATCATGCTACTTTCCTGACAAACAAACCCAAATTGACATGAAAAACTAACTTCTGACATTAAGAAGGTGGAAAATGTTCATAATAATTGATATATATTAGATCTAGCTCTTTCAAGCTTTATCAGAACAGCACACAGAGCCTGCACCTCTCATTCTCAGAGACAATAATCCCAGAAGATCAGTTTTAAGCAGCAATATACCAGTATTTTTTTAAAAAGCAAGAAGTGATAAGGAGACAGAAGGAACCACCAAGTGCTGAATGCCTCTTTAAATCCTGTATTTAGGCAGGATGAAAGTTGGCAAGTTATCAAAGCACAAATAAATCCAAAAATACTGTGACATTAGTTGTGAAATTCACATCAAAAAGAAAGTAATGAGGACACTAAGATGATTAGCTGCAGTGATAAACTAAGGCAAGAACTGCTCTGCCTTCTCATAAAATATGCCTAGAAGTTAACTGGAACAAGAATATTGACATAGAGAAAACAGCTATAAATAGAAGGGAGTTAATAATTCAAATTTCTATTCCCATGACAACAATACACTAAAGATTTTAACTTCTTAATCTTTTTACATGGTGTTTTAAAAATACTTTACCTTCTGTACTACAGTCATCTTATTTTTATGAATAATTTATCCTTTAAAAATATAATAGAGGAGATTTTATTTCAACAGAAGTATTTTCAGATATTCAGCAAAGTGAGGCTGTGCTGGGATAATTATATGTGGTCACTTAAACCGATTTTTTTAAAAGGGGCCACTTAAAAATAGATTTACTTTATCCTAATATAAACCACATAAACCCTGTTTGTTATTCATTTCAACTACTATAGCTGCTACAAAGTATTTTTCAATTAGGCACTTGCGTTTATGCCAAAGTAGCATCTGAGATACTCTAAGGTCCAGTGAATACTATGTATCTTCACAGACAAAAATGCAAGAAAAGTTAACAGAGAAAAGACAAAGAAAGAAAAAGCAACTGCATCAACACCAACACAGAGAGGGAAAAAAAACCATGATAACCAAACTTCTCTAAGCACCAAAAGCAGCCTTGTGACACTTGGAAACACAATCTAATTATTTCAAATCCCAAACCAGTACTTCACTCACAGTTTTTCTCACCCAAGTAAATGAATGTTGAAGCTTTCAAGTTAAACAAAGTGGAGTCAAGGAAAAAAAATACAGAAAGAATTCTTCATTTAAAGAGTTGAAACAAAAGAGGACTTTTGTAATTTTATGGTGAAGAAGAAATTGAATATAATGTGAGGTTTAATCCAGCATATTTGCAGCAGCAGAAATCATGAAAGCACCCAATATGCGCATTCAGTTTCAAAAGATACAGAATTGCTGCAAATCGTGCCCAAACTACTAGAAATTCAGATGGTAAGTGATGAGGAAAACACTTGATTGTGGCCTTAATGTTACTTCTAACTTTTAAAGTTACATCTTCACATTCTTGCAAATTTTGGTTCTAATGAAAAATTCAATTCCTGCTAAATAACATTCTTTTTAGGGATTATTTTTCTGCTATTCTTAAACATTGTAGCTCTTCATACATGAGATTTATTTACAGTGCCAAAAGGAAATAAAAATCACCACAGTTATCAAAACAGACTCATATAAAAATAAATAATATTTATGTATTTGTGTTAACTGAAGTCTAGAAAATCAGGCAAAAACACATGGAGTATTTAAAAAATGGCACCTAACACTGAAAGGAGTAATTCAGTACAGAAAAATGCTTTTGTTATTACTCAGGTTAAAAAATAAAATTAAATTAATTATGTTGAGCTTAGTCATTTTCCACATAGCTAGAGATCACCTGATTCAAGTGTAAATAAACCTTTTTAGTAAAAAATATTACTTGTTTGTGTTACTGCCACTGGTAACAGACATAAGAGAGTGCTTCCAAGGTGCAGGGGAAGTAAAACTGGCCTAGGATGAAGATTCACCATATCCCACATAGTTTTATAGCACAACCATTATAATGTGTATTTTTTTTTAAGCACCTGACATTCTACAATAGTTTATATACACTTTGTAATAATAATAATAATTATAATTATAATAATAAAGTTGTTGTTTAAAGAGAAGTTAAGTGTTGTAATGGATGCATATTAGGGTATTAGAAAGTTCTTTTTTCATAAAAAGAGTCCACAAAAGGACTTTACTCAAAAGCATTGTGTCTGTCTTCTGTGGATATTAAAAAGAAGCTGAACAATATCAGCCTGCTGAGGACAGATAATCAGTCCCTCCTCATTTTTATTATTAACAACAGAAAGCCTCTTCTTTCATTAGCAAGATTTTTGTGCCAAAAATTAATCTAACATTTGCTGCTGACACTCTGCCAGACTACTGATGCTTTTCTTCACCCAAGAGAGTTTAGAAACTACTACTCACTTTCCAGTCAGCTTTTATCTCAGATTCCCAAACACGGTCCTCCCATGAAAAGGAAAACAAGACAGCACTTCTCCACATGCATACATCTACCCCTTCTCACTGAAATTATTACTATGAGTAAATAATTCAAAATACTTCAGCAGATGGAGACAAGTGCTCTTCACCTCCTGATGGTTCAATCCTAGTGTCTTGGCACATACAAGACTCCCATGAAACTTCCATTCAAACCTGGCATAGGACGACTGAAAGAATAAAATCACAGAATCATTTTGGTTGGAACAGATCTTTCATTGAGTCCAACTAATACCTCAGCGCTGCCAAGTCCACCACCAAACCATGCCCCTCACCATCACATCTACACATCTTTTAAATACCTTCAGGGATGGCAACTCAATCATTTCCCTGGGCAGCCTGTTCCAGTGACTGACCACCCTTAAGAAATTATTTCTTCTAATTTCCAATCTAACCCCCATCTGATGCAACACGAGGCCATTGTATCTTTTCCATCCCTTGTTACCTGGGGAAAAAACCAGCACCTTGCTCCAACTTCTTTTCAGATATTTACAGAGCTACATTTCAAATAGTATTTCTACAAGGTTTGGACTCATTATTGGGGTTTTTGTTATTGTAGATATCCATAAATTAGTATGTGTCCCTGCTGTGTCTCACAGACATCTGGCCATTTCATGCCTACACAGAAACATAGAACCTTTTGATTGGAAAAGACCTTTGATTTACTGCTGTCTGTGTACCAAGTTCTAACTCCTCTTTGCCTAAAGGATCCCTCGTACTTAAGACAATCCTCCTAAATATCTTCACTGAATCTTGAGTTGCATGCTTGGTGGAAAAGGGAAAGAGAGAGGAAATTCAGAAGTCCTCCTCTGTTGTCAGCTGAAACAAAAGGAAGACACTTAGCACTGAAGGCTGGAAATACAAATACTCCAAGCTCACATGGTTTTCCAAACACCACACACAACACAGAATCCCAAAGGCCTTGCTTCTCATAGCAACACCTATTTGTTCAAAAGGGATCTCAAAAAAACACACCAAAGGGAACCCCAACCCACCGAACAAGCAAATAAAAAACCAACCAAACAAAAAAACCCAAAACAATAAAAAACACCACCAATAAATAAAAAAAACCCAACATCCTAACACCTGCAGAGAACAAACAACATTGCTAGCCATTGTCAAGCACTGAAACACAAAGGATCCAGAAACAGGCATCCCAGTGTTGTGATTCCTAGCACACCCATGCCCACATCTCCCTGTTGTACCTCCAGTCTCAGGATGCTGAGTCCTTACCATAGCAGTTCACTCATTTCCTAGCCTGGACCTCATCTGTGACTACTGGTTTCCTTCCCTCCCACAGCTGTCACAAGAGAGTCATTTGTTCTGCAGATTCCATTTTACAGATTATTATATTTTATAAAGCAGAAAATATTTCAACTACACATCCTCACACAGGACCCCACAAAAGCACTGTAAGAAACACAATAAGAACACCATGCCTCCAAGAGCCAGCAAGGTAATGTAAAAAGACATGACACTTAGAGTGAATACACACATGGTTACCACACAGGTCTTTAATTTCTTTGGGAGTCAGGAGGGAAATAATAAGGAAGCTAGGGAGAAGGAATAAGCCAAGAATAGTAAATTTAATGGCAGACTATTAAAAAAAAAATTTAAAACCCAGAAATACTGAAAGGTGGGTGAAGCGGAAAAAAAGTAGCATGAGGATGGAAGTTTTTTTCAAAAGCAGTGGAAGGAATTTGAGGAGTGAAGCCAACCAGGAAGGGAATGCAGTGGTCAATGCACTTTATGTGCTCCTTTCTATCACATCAACTTTGTACTTAGCTTTGAGTGTCTGCTGGCAACATTTACCTTTGTTTACCTGGTTCTCTCCTGTGTGTGTATACAGAAACAACAGGCTAACTACTGATAACCTTTGGGGGGGTTATTTGTAGTGACACAAATGTAATCAGTTCTTTTAATCAGGTATTCTTCATATTCTTCTGTTATTAACATTCAATATACAAATACCAATATCAAAGTCCATCTCTAAAGCACAGAAGATAAAAAGTGGTACAAATGCTACCAACTATTCTATTTTCTACAGATTTCCTTCAATGTTCTCCACATCATCTACTTACTCTGATTTTTTACCTGCTTTTAGTACTCTGTGGCTGCAGAAGTTTTCCACATTAAAACTGTCTCAAAACCTCTTGACAGGAGGACTCTGAGCCTCTTACAATGTCATGTTGATCCTACAGAACACCAGCTATTGCATATTCCATACCAAAGCTTTCATAAACAACTGACTAGTCTTACACTTATATTTTAAATATTTCATTGCTTTGCTAACTGTTCCTTTTGTGTATTCAGACAAAAGACTTTTAAAACACTGAAAAGTAACAAATGTTTCATATTACTGCCGGCAAAACAAAAAACATACTAACATTAACTCAACATAAACAGTCCCATGACTTCCACAAAACTGATTTTCTACCTCTACTGCTCAAACAAGCTATGGCACACATCCTGCCAGTCGATGCAAACTCTAAACTTCCATCATATAACTCATCTTCAAATATTCTCATAGTTTTTGGGTTTTTTTTTTAATCCAGTGGATATATGGTGCTTGGGGACAAAGGAAGGACTGGAATGACCCAAAGTGCCAGCAAATGGTGCAAGCTCCTAGTAGACTCTACATCATTAAAAAATGTTCATCAGTTCCAAATTAACATATGAGCAAAAGCCTCTGCTTTCTGCTCTGAATACATGAAATCTGGAAACAAAAGCCTCAGAAAAACATTGTGAAAAGACTGAAGCATCTCAACTTTTGGTAGCCCCTGAAAGTGAACTTCAAAATATAATAATCATCACTTGGGTCTCATAAAAGGACATTAGAAATTACAGGGGTATCCTCCCCTCTTAAAAGTAAATTCATGCAAAGAATAAAAATACCATCATGTACAGGTACACAATTTAAAACTGTAACTTCCAATATTTTTTTTCAGTCATCACAGTTTCTGGAGGAAGTGCATTTATGCAACTATTTTATGTGCAATATTCTCAGTTCTTCAAGATGTCTTAGAAATACTTTATTTTTTAGAGGCAGACCTATCCCATGAGGCCAACTCACTCTGCCCCTTGTCCCCAGGAACTGTACCTCAACTTGTTCAAATTTTCTGTTAAGAAAAAAAAACGAAGCAATAACAAATATGGGGACGATTTACCACCTTATCATGGGAACTAAAACTGTCCAGCATTATAGCAACATACAGATATCAGTATCACAAGCAAAATATCTGATGGAGTTCCTTCAAGATATTTTGATGCAGAATTCACAAAGCTATTCTAAAAATAAGAATAATTGCAAATAAAAGATATTCTGGAAACAGAAGAGCACTCTTTACAATTCAGTTTCATAGTGAAAATCTAATGCAACACTACTGATCAAAAATATGCAAAGTTTAGCCACTTTGAAAGAAACATAAGTAAGCTGAGTAGCCAATTTATATTAAGTACATTTTGCATCAAGAGAAAAACTACAGTACTCAGAATTCTAATGCTCTTGAAGTAGATACCAAATCTCTTCTCCCAATTCAATTCAACCGAAATATTTATCCCACTCTGTTTAAGTCAATTAAAAGATCTGGAGCAATTTTCTCCCCTGTGGCAAACAACGAAAGCATTGAAGTAGCAAGATGGTACCCGAGGTCAGTCTGGGTCCTCTGTTTGTGTACAACCAAATCTGCAAGAAGCCTTATTCTATAGCACACTAGCGATTAAATTTTGGCTACCTAAAACTGGTAAAACAAAAAGAAATTAACAATGTGTACACCTACCTGGTCTGTCGACCCCTCTACTCTGCCAAAAAAAAAAAACCAAACACTGGGAGACAGTATATAATTGCAACAATTCTACTTATCAGAGGAAGCCTTTTTGACACATCACTGTCACTATTTGTTTTCTTTAATCTTCTGAAGCCAGCATGTAAATTCAATTATTTTGGTAGCTACATATCCACAAACATTTGCACATGAGGGCCTCACTCTGCAACTCTAATATATGCAAATAGACCACATTCCTGCATTTATTTCCACCAAATGTTGAGATAAAAGGATTTACCCATGCAGATTTGACAGACAGTAAAACGGACTGGTTAATGTTGCACATGAACTAATTGGTCCTTCAGGCATTACACAAGTATCTGTAACCTTAACCTTGAGCACCTCCCATTTGTAATTTTTGACAGAACCACTGCTTTGTTACCCACTGTGAATTCTGGACCATAAGTTTACACCTGACTAACTCAAAGAAAAACTGCCTGTTTACAAGTTACTACTGAGATTTCCAAAACTTAATTAAAAAAAAAAACCTGCTTAATTTCTAATGCAATATGATTTCTAACACTAGTTCTCATGTAGTTATGGAAAAAAAAGACTAAAACTTTCACATGGGTGAGTGATGTGAGAACTAACAGCACTGCCACAACACAAATTGTTTAACGCACTCAGATATCGGTGCTACATTTTTTTTCAGCCCTCCACAATACGAAGTTCCCATATTCTGAGGCAAATGAATGGAGATTTGAAAGGTGGTACACAGCACCATGTGTGTCAATACTCCCAGGGTGTATCAGTACACACACATTATAAACACACATTAAAACCCAAACAAGCAAGTTTTCCTATGTAACTGTGTCAGTGATCCTTACCTCAGATTTTTCTGTCCTGGACTGCTTGCAGAAACCACCAGCTGTGAAAAAGGGTTAACTTCCTAATTTAACAGCAAGTCATAATGTCCCCCTCAAACCGAAGAAGCCCTGTGGACTTTGCATTAAATACAATGCCACATTCCACAGCCCAGAGGCAACTTCTAGCAAACCAAGTGCAAAGCTTCCATGGGTATCTCTAGATCTATGAAAAAGCACTTAAGCTGCTTGAAGTCTGTGCTTCTGGTCACTGAAACACAACACCAGCTTTCCAGCTAAACAGTCAAAACACCAGCATACATTTCCACCCAACTTCTAAATGATAACACTGTTTTTCCTGCATCCTCATTCTACATATGTCATTCTGACAGATAGCATTTTCCCCGTTTTTTATTTTAAATTTTACATTTGCAAAAAACCAGAGCATGTTGCAAATGTAAGCAAACTTTCAAAACAATGTGCAACATTTTACAAGTTTATTGACTCAATATTCAACTTCCAAGAAAGGGAAAGAACAAGTAAATCAGGGAGAAGAGGCAGGATATGTTCCATCTTTACTATATCACAAGAATCAAAGGCAGATTTTTATTTTTTTCGAAGGCTTTCCTACACTAGAATCTGGAGTTCTGCCAAAAGTCTACAGACAATTGGAGAACTAGCAGTTTTATGACATCAGATATTCCAAGGAAGTGAAACCTGACTTAACGGAAGTGATTTTTATTCAAGAAAAACAGATATTTAAATAGATATTGACAGAAAATATTTTAAGACCATGCATGGAGGAAGTTCCTTTAAAAAAAAAATTAAGTAACATTTAATTTCAGGCTGAAACCCCACCCAAGCATGTTTCCAAGTCAATACACAACAACATGCACTTGGTATTACAGATACACTTGATTATTTTTTTTTAAAGGGTCCTCCCCTTTAAACAAACACAAAACAAACACAAACCCCAAAACAGAAAAAAACCCCAAACAGTTATCAGAGAACCTTTGTTCAATTGTCCTTCTCTTTCTCTGACTCTTGTGAAAAGCACTGCTTTCTAGCATGAAAATTCTGAAGCCTGGAAAACCACTATCAGTCTGAACTGAAGCTTCTAGATCAAAGTTTCCAAGTGACCTGGTGATTGATTCTCCAGCCCCCTTAATGCATTCCACCAGTCTGCATAACTTTGAAAAGTGTTTGGATATTCAATATTTCTTTATATGCAATTTTCCTAAAAGCAAGTGTGTTACAAAGCTTTGCCTTTTAATTCATCTTTGAAGGCCTACAGTTGTGCGAGTGACTGGCCAATACTGCAAACCACAGGCTGATCAAATTTCTACTACATGTTTCATGTAGTCATGTAACTTTGAGTCTTAAACTACAGCCCTAGAAAACATGAATAACGTGTTACTGGGGTTTCTAGTCATGCCCAGCTTCAAGAACTCCCTCAGCCTGAACAAAGTTCAATACCCACAGTATAACAGCATAATTGACTGAGAGAGCATGTAAGATTTACTTTGGCTACAGTTGTCAATTCTAAATGAACAAAACTTGTCAATGTATCTGGTGACAAGAAAAGTCTGTAAATGCAGAAAGTTCTGGCAAAAAACCCACTATGCTTTCTTGATTTTGGAAGGTATCCAGCATCAGTCTGTAAGCACACATGGGCTGGAGCTAGACAAACCAGCGATTCTGGCACGAGAGGTTTCCGTTTCTCTTTCAGGAACTCTTTGGGACTAATGAAGATTTATTCCCCCCGTACAAAGAAACAGGTTCTCATCTGTGGAAGCGTTTAGTTGCCTGTTAAGAAAGCGTATTGATGACCGCACACTGCCGAAGCCATGATCCCCGGGTACTGCCCGCTCTGACCTGCCCAGGGAATCACCGTCTGACTGGAAAGACACAGACACTGCTTTTCCACACAGAGCCCTGTGGTTCAGAAGGAAAACAGTACTTCGAAACTGTAGCTGAAAACAGGCAGGAGTGTCAAATAACCCAAACATCTCTTAAAAATCACAAAGCAACCACCAAGCGTTCTCAGCTGCAAAACAAAACAAAACACAAAACCCAAACAAAATAAACAAAACACCAAACCAAAGAAACAAAATAAACAACCCCCCAAACAAGCAAATAACAGGAAACAAACAAACAAAAAATAAACAAATAACAAAACCCCTCACCATTAAAAACAAAAAGGTAGAACACAATCCAAATCCTGTCCGGCGACACCTCGCAGAAGAGAAGGCGAAGGCGCTGGGCACCTCGGGACGGCCCAGCCCGCCCCAAGGGCCGCTCGGAGCCGCTGAGGAGCCGCTCCCTCCTCCTCTCTCCCTCACGGGGTCCTGAGGAGGGGACGCCGCCCGCGCGCGGGTCCAAGCGCCCGCGCCAGACCCCAGCACGCGCGGACCGTTGCCCAACGCCCGTTGACCCGGGGGCGCGGGATGCGCGCGAGCCACTTGTTGCGGCGGCCGTTACCGCCGCGCGCTCTTGCGCAACTCGGTTTGGCGGCGGGGCAGGCAGCGCACAAAGGCTCCCGCCCCGGGCCCCTGGCGCCGGCCCCTCCGCTGACAAACGGCCGGGGCGCCGCTGAAACCTTCCCCCGCGCCACGGAGAGGGCAGAGCCTCCCGCCCGGTTGAGCAACTACCGTGTCGCAACGGGCAGCAGTCGAGAAGTGCCCTCTTCCTGCGGAGCTCGGCGCCGCGGGGTGGGGAGGGACCGAAACGAGCTGGCGGTGGCGGATGAGGGGAAACCCCCGCCGCACCCCCCGCCGCCACGCAGACCTGTCTGCCCGCGGGTGCCCCACCGGTCCGGTCCGATTCGGTCCGATCCGTCAGGGCCATCTCAAAGCTGGGCACGCACTCCGCGGCACAGCCCGGGACTCCCCGCCCGCGTACACGCACCTGCCCGGGTAGGTCCGCCGCCGTCCTCCGAGCCGTCCCCCAGCCAGCGCGGAGGCTGCTCCCTCACGCCGGTACCGGCCGCAGGACTGCCTGCCGGGCGGGGACAGCGGGGTGCCGGGGGTTACCTAGGCAATAGCTTCGCCCTCGGGTCCCGCCCCCTGGTGCGGGCCGCCAACCCGGCCCCGGCTTTCGGTATCAAACAGCGGGCGGCGGCCAATAGCGCAGGGCGCCCCGCCCCCCCCGAGCGCTCCCGGGTCCATCTTCCGTGAGGGCCGGAGTTGGCCACGGAGCGGCGGCGAGAGGCCCCTACTGCTCTGCCTTGCCCCGGACACCCCCGGGGCCCGCCGCACCTCTGCACGGAGCTGCGGAGCTGCCGACAGGGAGCGGGCAGGCCGCCCGCCCCGGTGTGCGCCAGACAGCCGAACCAGGTCTCCGCTGTGAGTGCCCGGTCGCTGAGCCCCTCGCGGAACCATAGGCGAGCTGCAGCAGGGCTCCCCCAGCCCCGCCATCCCCAGCCCCGCTTGTCTGCCAGTAACTGCGTTTCCCCCCTCGCCTGCCTTTCCTACGCGTAGCCACGAGCATCACAGGCGCCTCACAGAGCCACAGCCGCGCACCTCTGGCGGCCGCGTTTGGACCCCCCAGCCGCGGTTCAAGGGATGAAAGAGGCTGTCGCCTGTGTTCCCGCTGTAAAGGACTCATCAGAGATCAGCTTCCCCTAAGAGGCTTTTGGAAGTCACCCGGGACGACCTTATTATAGCACCCTATTGCTTTGCCAATGATTTCCGCGATACATCCTCATTTTAAGAGACTGTTTTGAGCTGTTTAGGAATAATAGCATTGAAGCCAGTACGTCTATGAAATAAGTGGTTTTCTAAGGCTTAGAAGAAACAATTAAATAAAAGGGAGTTAGAATGCTACAAGTAATGAAACAACTTACTTTTGCCTGACCCCACCCACTGAAATCAGCAGGAACATTCCTATTTCCCGTGGATGAAAACAGGGCGAGGCACAGCATACTCTTTTTGAATGTGGACAAGGATATGGTCATATTATGCATACTTTAACATCCCTGTGCTAATAATTATGCTGTATTATTAGCCTTGTCTAATTTTCTCTGTTCATTTTCCAGTTATTCCTGTTTTGAAAATATAAAGATGGATGGATTAACTTCATCAACTTCACTTACCAGTTTTCACAGAACTAAAAATTAATTCAATTGGGATTAGAAAACATCTAAAATATGTTTAGTTGATTGTTCCAAACAAATCAACCAACCACAATATAGAGATTTCCTGGAAATTTATGGGATGGACAATGGAATTTTTGCCTGAGTGGTGAGCCTTCGATACAACATCTAGTCAAATCCCAGTGGAAGGGCAGAAGTTAATGAGAAACCTTGCCTGCCGTCTGTCAGTTGTCTTCACAGCCCATCTGTTGTATCAGTCAGTAGTTTCTCTTCATGCTTCTAACTAGTTCCTTTAAGGACTTTCAGTACTACAGGCAATGTTCTCGAGCATCAGTGCTGCTGTTTCATACCATGGGACAGTAGCAACTTCACTTGACTTCCCTTCTTCCTGGAAGGAAAAAAAAAAAAAAAAAAAAAAAAAGATTTCAAATGAAAGTAACAGGCTAAGCAGGCAAGCATCCAGACCATATAGACACAGTATCATGTCTATGGATCATATCCTATCCAATGAAGATCAGACCCACTTGTCTCTTTTGTTTAAAGTTTCCATTGCTACTAAAATATATTTTTGAAAAATAAGGTATTAATGAAATCCAGTACTGCAAAAAGTCCCAGATATGTAACTTTCCAAACCATTCTAATACTACTGTTTTTGACATTAAATACTCCAGATAGTCTTGGCCTTCAAACTTTGGCTCACTAGTTGGCCTTGCTGATGACAAATGTGTTTGTGCCTGGAAAGGCTAGATAATGTTTTTCAGAAAAGAGCTATTTACTCTGGATCTTGCAATGTTATGTTGTACAGGGTCCATCGCAGGCTTTACCTGCGAAATAAATCAACTGTGATGTGAGTGATTTACTAGAGAACTCCAATCCAGAAAGTTTAAAACCTATTTTGAAACACTGCCATCTTTTCAATTTGAATAATGGTATCTTGAAGTGTCTGTATAAAGCCCCAAACACTTTAAAAATGTCTTGTAGAGACAATTTCTACTGTATCTATGAATAGACTTCAATAAAATCTGCCCACACAGAGTTTTCATATAGGGTTGTAATCCTCGACTTCAAATTTCCTTTCTATTTTGCATTTTAATGCCTCCAAGTACATCAGTATTTATCAGTGGGAGCTACAAGAACTTAGTCAGTACTTATCAACACATTTCAGATTATAGTTGATCAATTTGCCTCATATTCGTGCTCTTGTTGCACAGGGAGTTGTTACGGACAGTGTGCACTACGGATAAGGAACTCGTCTTGAAACATCATAAAGAAACAGATTTACACCCTGTGAGGCAGTGAAAAAAAATCCCAGACTTTATATATAATCCTTATTTTCAATTTCCTTATCTTCAAATACTCTTCTCAGCCCCCCTTCACAAAACAAATGCTCTATTATTTCCCCCGAGGCTATTGTTACATGTGTTCCCAGTATAACAAAAGGGTTTTGTCTAAAAAGGCTGTGTCTGAGTCATGTCTTTGCCCATGAAACAGCTGTATACCTAGGGCACATTCTTTGTCACTTGAAAATGTGTCATTTTCACCATTCTGGGTTATTTTAGCCCTGTGTCACCACAGTAATTTGAAGACAGGAAATAATGCACAAGTTGTCTGTTTATCTGCAGACATCACAGAACTGAGGCATCAGACCCTGGGCAGAGGGAGAAAGAAAACACAAGTGAAGGTGTTTGGCTTGCAGTAGGAAAAGCTGGTCTGGAAAAAAATAGAGTTAGTAAATTTAAAGGACAATGATCCAGAACACAGCTGAATACAGGGAGAGAAATGCTTAGAAATAATTTTTACAAAACTTAAATGCTGGTAGCAACTTGCTACTGTTTGATAGCATTGTTTGATACTGTTTGATACAATGGCAACATCTACAAACCAAATCAGCTTCGGGTAGTTAATGGACAGGAACATTTAGTTATTACTAAAGAATAACATGAGAATCTCTTATGAGTATTCCTTTCATTAAAAAAAGTTATGTTCAAAACTGTGTGAGTAACGGTAGAGCAACTAATGATCACTCGATACTGCATAGTTGTTCCTTTGTCAGTTTGCTGCCTACTGGCACCCAAATGAAAGGCTTTAGAACACTTTGCATATGAAAAATACCATGACAGTCTAATAAACAGAGGAAAGTCAGTTTGTATTACACCATTCAAAAAATAACTTACCTGAAATTAACAAAACTTTCATCTCCCATTTTAAGTCCCTTCTTCATCTGTATTAAAAAAAGAAAATAAAATGTACCCTGGTGCCTAGTGTAGCAGGTTGTTACTGTTTGGAAAACAGAATCTCTTCTTAGTCACTGAAGCTGAAGAGGTTTTAATAAGCAAGGAAATTATCTTGGCCTGACTATCTCAAACCATGTGTTTTAAAGAAATAAATCACAAGAATCAAGTGTAACTACCAAAGTTTATATTCAGTCTTCTAAAAAGGAAATACTAAGAAGTTTCCAAGGAATTCTGTCTGTTAAAAGTACATTCACTAAGTCTATACATATGATTTCTTGCACTAGGGTAGAGTACTACAACACACATTTATGATGTGACATGATAGAAAAGATATGGTATGTGGATTGCATGATCCTGTAGCAGTGTCAGCTGAAAAAAGCTGTCTGGCTGGACTGGACCTTCCCTGTCTCCACAGATGTTAGAGCAATTCGTGAAATCAAAGCTGGCCATTGCCAATAGGGCCTCTAAGTGTGCAAAAATAAAGTGCTAATGGCATGGTGAAACCCCAGTGTAACATCCTAGCTCAATTTCATAAGCACAACATCCCCCCAGAGGTGTTCTGTACTACATGCTGGTCTCTTTTCCTGCACTTGCACTAACATGTGTGTCTATAATAGGCTTCCCTTTGTTTCTCACCCTGCCTATGGTGAAGGGGGAGACAGCAGCAAGTAATGGACTGAGTGACATTCAGTACCAGACTGCAAATGCAGATGTCAGACGAAACGGATGCTGAATTTGGCTGAATGAAGCTACAGCCTGCAGCAAGAACAAGCAGTTTATAACAGTGCTTTGCTAAACCAAATTATTTAATTTGTGTCAAATTCAACGGAAAAGTTCTCTGATAATTTATATGTACAGAAGACAAAGAGGCAAATTGCAGTGTTACCAACAGCAGCACCTCAAACAGCCAGCAGCACTGATACCCAACCACGCAGCATCCTGACACTTCACTGTGCTGTTCCCCTACTGAATTCATGGACTGAGACCTCTTGTTTTAAACTTCAAGCCTAACTTAAATGATGCAAAGCCACTTGAAATGGGGACTCTCTTCTTCAACCTCCCCAACCTCCCCTGTCTGCAGAAATACACAGCAGAAATACCAGCATGGTGGCTGTTTCCCTGTCAGGGCCCTGCTTTGCATGAGTGAGCTCAGCTCCTTCCCCTTTCTCTTGCTCAGGCAAGCTGTGGGAGCTGGCATACAGCAGCAGATCCAAGCTGGAGAGAGGCCTTAACCCACCAAAGCTCCTTTCTGGAGCACCAGCTTTGCTTGCAAAGCCACCGAGCACAATTGCTTCTCTCAGGCTCTCTAAAGCTGGGCTGTGGACTGGCAGAATTGATAAGAAGAGTCCCTCAATACTGAGGCTGCAAGTGTGCCAGCAAGAGCCTCCAACCCTACCCTGTAAATCCACACTTAGAAGGCATATCCTCATACTGCTTCCGAATCACAGGGACTCCATGACTGGGAATTCTTATGCAGATGATACTTTTAAATGGTGGCATAAATTGATGGAGAATGCCAACTCTATTGTAACAAAGCAGCAATTTTTGTAGAGAAACTGGTTGAAAATACTTAGTGTCACTGATTCTATACTATAGTAACTGTGTATATAGTTGCTTATTTTCTGCATCTGCTCATGGCAAGCAGAGGTTTCTGGGTATGGCCACACTTCCCAAGACAGCTCATTCATGAGGTCTTTGATCAGCCAGTGAAAATAAAAAAAATTGCTCAGAACTAGGAAGACTAAAGACTTGACTTTAACGAAGTCCTTTACTAAGGACTAGGATCTACAGCATCCTGAAATGTCTGTCTGACTTGGCTGCTATGTTCTCTCTTTATGTATAAATATCTTCACACAATTTTTCATTTTTCCAGTTTCCTAACACAGATTTTGCAAAAATAGTTCCACTCATCAATACAAAATAGCTCCTTTCAGCAAAAGCATCTTGAACAGCTAGTGCCTCATACACCACACAGGCAAGTCTCCCACCAGCTATCATTTCCTCTGCCCATTTTATGGGTCTGTCCTCACACCCAATATTAACATATTTTTGCAGTAAAAAGCAGCACTGGATTGCTAGAATTTCCAGTTTTTAGACGAGGCACTGACTTCCCTTGTGCTATTTCTGATTACTTTTCTAATCAAATCTAAAGATCCCATGACACATTTTGACAAAAAGTAGGGCACAGCCAGCTTATTTATTCTTTTACTAAAAATAGACTTCAATGTCCAGCAGGCTGTAAATGTGTTAGCACATTAAGTGTGATAGCTGCTGCGCCTGCCTCAATACAGTGATATTACCGTTCATCTTTGCAATATGCTAATTATGAAAATCAAACATCAGGCTTCACTGTTATTTTAGTTCCATTTTGCTAAAATGCTTACTAGGATTATATGGTCCAACAGTTGAAAGGGCAATAAAATACCTTCTCATCCTTGCAGGAGGAGTTTCTGACACCCTTCCAAGCACAGCACAGAATGTTTTATATCTCTTGGGTTAATGGGATATTACTATTCTCAGCCAGAGGCAAAGACTAGGAAGAGATTCATTACAGGAACTGGAACACAAATGGTTTAAAGAAACCTGCATCTCTTCCACCTGCTTTACCTAATTATTTTCTAGCTGGCCTTTTTGTTAAGGCTATTCTGTTCAAAAGAACAGATGTAACAACTGTGAAAATAATGATCATAAATACTATTGAGTCTATCATAATTTTAATGACTATGAATATGAAATACTCTATATTATTTCTGAATTTGGATTGCAGCAGATTTTCAAACGATGTTTTGTTAAGTTTGCTTTGAGAATCTCACTGTCCAGTCACAATGGTGTAAGTCAGGGTAAGCAAGACTTCATTTTGTGTAGAACTACTGTATGAAAGAAACACAGAGTCTTTAGCCCCAAAATTACATGAATGCAGTTACCCAATGAGTCAAATACATTCACTGACTTGCAGTACACAGTGAACACCGTTCCTGAATTTGGTCAGGTGCCTTTTGGGAACCATGAAACACTTGCTCAAAACGATATTTTCCTTTATCCTGCATAAGTTACATTTCATGTGCAAACCATCAAAAGAGATAAAAGCAAATGCAATTCTTACTGCTTCCATAAAACACAGGTACTGCACTCACTTTTCACTAGCCCACAGAAAAACACAATCACTTCATTATCATTGCTTATTACATGCTTCTAGAAAGCCAGTACATCTCTAAGTATCTATACTCACAAATCAGGGCAAGCTGAAAAAATTCAGGTGAAATCTTAAAAATCTGTAAGCACAAAAAAAATAACAAATTCTACGTACAGCTTCATTCATCTACAGTATCAATTCTTAGCCACAAATGGACTACTCTTTTGAATCCCTATATGAAATCTCAGATTTGAACTTTTTCTCTCTGGCAAATGTATTATAATTTTAATGTTACTTATAAATTTCTCTTTTTAAAAGGTTTATAAAATACATCTATCTAGCAGATAGGCATTCAAGACACAGATTTCTTATTAAAGATGTTTCAAATGCCTAGAAAGTAATACTAAATCATGAGTGGCTAATGGTAACAATGTTTCACTAGAAAAATGTTTTATGCTAAGATCAGTGCAATCAGACTCACTAAGACACACTGAGATCAATGAGAACCAAAAATATTCAGTGCTCTACTGGAACAAGCAGAAATACTTTCATCTCACATGTCTATTAATTTGACTTCTGTGATCAGGAGCTGTGAATGCCTCCTCAGTAAAACAAGCACTCAGACACAATTCAGAGCAGAACCCACAAAGTGTTATTAATGGGCACTGCACAACAAGTGCAGGAGAGATTCTGGGAATACTCTTAAAACACCAGTGCATCTTCTGAGCAATACTCCACACAACCTTTTGTTGCTGGGAAATCCAGTCATTCTGAATCAGGAAAACTCATTATTTCTAGGAATTACATTTTGGACAATTTCTTCAAGCTGCATATGCATCATCTTCATTTTTAGCCCTCAATAACTCAAGTTACTAAGTTTAGGTAGAAGCCACAAAATAAAATAAAAAAATTTAAAAATTGTTGCAGCATAAGAGGAGAAGTCTAATATTATTAGTATCACCACTTTCAAAACTGGCAGATTAAGCCTTATTACTTTTGAAACTCCAGGCTTTGTGCTAAATTGCTTTTTACAACAATGTTTGTAGGTATTGATTAGTGGAATCAAAATATGTGTGTGTTTCCCCCCCTTTGTCTGGCAATCTATCACAGCAAGTCTGAAAGCTTCATTTCTATGACTCACTCGCCTTGAGATTAAACAGCTATGCAAACGATGCCAAGTCTCTATTTACCACAGCTTTGTCAGCGAAACAAATCACTCAGCAGGTGAATCATGAAATTACTGTCTGTGTGGATGCGGAGTAAACAGGGCAGGAAGCAGAGAGATGCCAGCTTAACTTCACGATTCCCACTCTGTTTCTCCTTCCCATCTCCTTTGCTGTATGGCTGTGACATTGCTAATATAAGAAGACAAACTCCTCTTGCTTTTTCCCCATCTTGCACACCATCTGGCTGCAGTTCAGAAAGTCCTTTAGACCCATCAGGAGAACAGAAGCACATGCTTAAGCAGTTTGCTCAGGAGAGAGTGCTTGCTGTGTACCACTTCCCCAGGGAGGGAACGGGGAGTTCCACTCCCAGGATGAGAAGTGCCTCCATTTCAACAGCTCCACACTTAGTGTGTAGCTCTCCTGCTCAGAGAGGGTTCACACAGGGCTTTTATTGCAATTCTGCTCTACAATGAAGTAAGATTGGCAGGATACAACTGCCCAGAGAAGGTCTGGCCATCAGGACAAAGTTAGGTCACCTTTGCAAGAGAACACATTCCAGTAGTTCATACAATGTGGCTGAAGAGCATTTTTTTTAATTATTCCTGGCAAGTACATCATTGCCAAGGAAGGTAGCTCAGGAAAATATTCCATAGGGAGCAAACAGATTCTTCTGCAAACCCATTCCTCCCTGCTCCACCCAGCTGACATTACACAAGTTGAATAATGCATGTCAAGGTATTAAGTAACATGTAAACATTTCCATTAATGTTTTTGCTGCAGGCCTTGGCTTAACTGGTATTGCTTCCCTCTGTGATAATGGAAAAACAGCTTCCTCAGTTATTCTGCACCTAAAGCTTAATATTAATGAAGCACTTCCTACCTCTCACTGACTGGAATCTTCCTCCCCTGCTATCTCCCAATACATACTTTACATCTCTTGAAAACTTACCTAATGCAGACTTAGAGATGACCTTCTCTGTCCCTGATTGGGGACAGAGAGCCTATGCAAGTGGGTAACCTGATGTCCCCAAAACTTTACAGTTCTAGTAATATATTTAAGGACAAATGACAAAGTGCCAGGAGAAATAAGGAGAAATAAGTTGGGTTCTTCTCATACCAATAAGTATGTTTTATATGTACCCCTGGCTTCCCATCATAAGTTGCCCAACAATATTTCCACACATCCCCAATTTTGACATTATGGTTGGTTTTTTTTTTTTTATTTTTCCAAGTGTGTGAGAGCTCAGTGTTGAGAAGTCATAGTCCTTTTCAACCTGGTAAAGGAAATCTCCATGGAATTTAGTATGGCTTCAGGCATCCACACTGTTTGCACAGCATGTACCAGTAGTTCCTTTTCCTTTACTGTATATGACACTTCACAACAGGGGTAAATGCAGTTCTGAGCCAACTAAGCAAAAGGGGACATGTTTAAAACCTCAAACATCACTGGGATGAATATGGGCTCTTGAATCACCTCAATGAGATCGAGAACCCTTACTCCCAAAGAACTGCCCAGGAAATTTCTGGGATTTTCCAGTGGAATTTGTACTTTGTTCTAGAGAGTTCTCTGTAGGACAGACTGATTTAGGATGAAGTATCTGAGGAACTCCCAGGAAACACCATCAAATTCCACTCTGAAAAGTGCTTGGGCAAAAACTTTGAACAGAGCAGTTAAGTAGGAAGGTAAAGTCATACACATTCTGCAACTTTTTCCAAGTAGAAATTATTTCTTTCAATGTCTGTTAGCTGTGCAGGGCTGAGAGTTGTAAGGTAGATTGCTTTCCAGGCAATCAAACTTGCAGCCAGCTGAGGACATCCCACTGGCTGCACTAGAACCAAAGGTGTCACTGATCCTGAAAAGTCTTTCTCAGGAAACAAGGGCCCTTGAACGGAAAAAGCTCGACTGATCTTCCAAGCTCGAAGTGTGGCAAACTACCACTGAGATTTATGTGGGTTTGATAGGTGTTCATAAGCAAAAGCACACATGGAGTCTTCTGGCATAACAAGATACAAGAAAATCCAAATAACAGGAAATTAATAACCTTCTTTGATGTTTACCTATCAGTTGCCTCCAAGAAAACTTTTTGGAAGACTGTCTTAAAGTGAATTTATTTTCTCTGGGCTTGATTGTTGAGTTGCAACAAGACTGCTGCAGAGACAAACTGCAGCTAGTAAGATAACATACTTCTGTTTGGGCAATACATGACATGGAAAGCAGAAATATCAGAGAACAACTTAGCTAAAGCCCTCTCTTTACTGCTACTTACAGCACCAGATTGTTGGTTTTTTTTAACCTGGTCTTCCATATCTGGATGAGAAGTAATGCAGCACTAAATATCATGGCTCCCAACCCCAAGGCCAACTCTTAGTAGGCTTCCACCTCTCTATGAGAACTGCAATGCTGTGACTGTTCAAAGACAATGAAGAACAGGGAAACAGAAATTATGGCCATCATGGCAAAACCAGGTCACAATAACATGAAAACTATTGTGCACACTTCAGCAACTGATGTGGGCCTATTCTTATGCCTGGGCTGATCAGCACAGGAACAAAGGAAAAACCATGCAAGAACGAGCCTGTCCTGCTCAGAAAATTCTTTCCAAGTTAATGATTGCATTACAGCTATCACAGGAATGCTGTGCTCAGTATGGAGTGTTCTGTAGAAAGGTTTTTGAATGTTACTTCCCTGCTGCTCTTAGTTCCCCACCCCCCCCACAGAAGAGGAATTATTGGGAAGACCAAACTATCTGCAAGCACGTGTGCAGAGAGCTTTCAGAGAGCTTGCTGCTTTCCTAAGAAAGATAATCCAGTGCATTTTTAACTTTTCTTTATATGGTGAAGTAACCCTTTCTTTGGTGAAAGACTAAAACTACTGATTTCCAGACTTTAAAGAATATTATTGCCAGGATTAAGTGGGCTCTCAGGAAGACCAGTGGCTTTTAGACTTTTCAATAAATTCTATTCAACTGAAAAGCTCTTCACTTTTCAGTCAGGGTGCTGTAAGCACCAAAGCTCAGGTAAAAAAACAAACTCCCAATACAGGAAGAAATGGGATGATGGCAAGATTTGCAGCCTCCTTGTCCTCTGCATGAGTCCTATATATCATATCCCATCTCAGAGCTGAAAGCAGATTCATTAACTGGCAGATAATAATGACTACAGAAGGCCCAAGACTGGATGGTAACAAGAGCCCATACACATTTGGCATATGGAAATGTTTACATACCTGTCTACCCATAGATCTGTATCCTCACTACTACTCTGTGTTAATTCGCAGAGCTTTGAGCAGAGAGGACTTTGGCAGACCTATTGCAGCTTTGCTGATACATATCTTAAACTACAGTGAGCTGCTAAAGTACAGCAGAGATGTACAGTGATGCCACTAAACAAGAGCACACTGCCTTAAACTGCCCATGCAAACCCCACAGCATTTCTAATGTCACCATACAACTGGTATAAACATAGAACCATTTAAACTGAAAATTCAAACAACACTCTTAAATTTCTTAACTATATTTAAAGTCTCTTTTGCCAAGTACAGCTTCCAGTTAGGGTCTCTAGTGGACTAGAGGAGTGTTTCACAACAGCAAAAAAAGTATCAAGTATCAGCTCTCATGCAACTTTAAAATGTCATCTTTGTTTTCAAGCACCATTAAAAACAAATTAATCCAGTACTTAGAATGGTCACAATAGAAAAGTAGAAATCTTCATGCCCTACTAAGATATACCCAGAAGGCACTTTTGCAGTGGACTTTAAGAAGACAAACAGTGCCCCATGCTACACATCTTGCCTGAAACAAAGCATTTTGAAAGAAATCCTTCTAGGCAAACTCTGAATAACTGATACCCCAGTAAGAGAACTCTCAACATGGAAGCACACAAACTTGGAGAGCATGTGCCAGTTTTCCCACATGCCAGGTGCACCTGTGGCATTGCCTGTAGACTATCAGAAACCTCAGCTACCAGAGCATTGCTCCTCCCAGGCTGCACAAGAAAAAGGAGTTCTCTTTTCTACCTACATTTTGCACTGATGGGAATATGCTGTTGCAGCTGATACACATGAGGAATTCAGTCAGTAGCAAACAGCTAATCTGCATATTTGAAAAGTGACAGATACTGAAATATTAATTATCTTAGTTAGCAATCTGACTTTTTAATGCACATAAAATCATAATTTGTTTTGCTTTCTGGGTCTGTAGTGATCAATTCCACATGCCCACACATATAACCTTACACACATGAGCAATCCTGCTGAGTTCAGCCATTTTTCCAAACCAGCCCGAGCTCAGCACACATCAGGTTCTGTACATTTTACGCTTTCCCAGTTCACCCCATCTGTTTATAGCCTTTCCATCTAGTTGACTATGATTTTCCAAGGTTTCAAATTCACCTTTTTCCTTTCAGTTTTTCCTATCTGATATGCACTGTAATGATATTAAGGGGAAATTTATTAAAGAACTAGCTTAACTCAATTTCTTTCCACAGTGTTTCTCCAAACTGGCTGGCCGAGTGTGACCTTTACGAAGGTATTTGGCAGAGGCCTGTCATTTGTCAAGTTTTTTTTTCCAGTTTTTGCCAGTGTGAGTTTTGAAATTGGTATCAAATGATTTCTGTTACATCAGATCAGAAAAATGCTCTCTTGCTGTGTTGACATCTTTTAGTCCAACTCCTTAAAACTGCATGAGACAAATGAAGTACATGGTGGAAAAAAATATGCAGAAGTCTGGTTTGTGGCCAGAATTCCACCTAGACATAGAACAGGAGAGGGAGAAAAATTACATCTCTTTAACGGTACTTCCAAAGTGTTTGTTAATAATTTTTTTTCTAAATCTCAGCTGAGCAGTAGTCTCAAGTCAAGAGTGCTAGATCTGGGCTTGATGAGATCACCACCTCATTCTGCTCCTCTGCCATCTCCAGTAAGTTAAGTGTCTGTGGCATATGCTGACCATGTTTAATCTTAAAGTTTTTTTTAACCAGTGATTGGTGTGTTGGTTTCTGATGCTAGGGTGGAGCCAGGAGACCAGTTCAAATAACTTCTTACATTTGCTGCTAAATTGTAACTATTTTAAAAGATTGAGTATGACAGGTCACAGAGGAACAAAGACTTATTCATGGAAATCTTACTGGCCTTCAAAGCAAGTCATATGAGAGATTTATGAATTCATATATTTTTATAGCTTGCACCTAAATTAGAAACAAGATTAAAAACCTCAATGTCCCCCATGAACTCCTACTCTCTCCATATCCTCATATTAAATTTTTATTATATAATGTCCCCTTTATTTTTCTTCCTCTTACCCCTCTCCTTTGCCTCTCCACTCTTCCCATCCTACTGCATCTTGATCTCACTCTCACTTTTATCTACATGTTGGATTCAGAGAAGCAACATACCAAGCTCTGGCATTTTTGAAATCTGGCAATTCCCAGCTATGAAAGGACCTTCCCAGCTTGCCTCCCTCAAACAAGCCATTAATTAAAAGCACAGGAGGGAAAAAAAAAAAAAAAAACAAACCAAAAAACAACAACAATAAACAAACAGCAAAACCTAAAACCGCTTAAGATGATGTTGTTGTCTGTCCTGAGTGCTCCCAGCTTAAAGCAAAGTGATCAAACTATACTGGCAGAAGCCAGGAACAGGTACAGCTTAAGCTGCCTCAGATTATTTTTAATATTTTAGCTCTAGGAAGTACACAGAAACTGTAACTACACACTGTGCCAGAAATCCCAAGGGATGTGGCTGTCTTCTCAGGGAACATCTGAATTCATCAGCCTTGCTGTAGGTTCTGGCTTAGTTGTTTTAACCTAACCTGCCTATGCCCCCTGCAACTCTCTCAAAACAAGTGTAGCAGCAGGATATTCAGTACCGGGGCTCAGACTTGTTTGTATGTTAGAGGTGAAGAAGACAGGAACATCCCACATGTGCCATGTGCTTCTGTGGTTTCACAAATCTGTAAAGCTTCAAAGAGAGAACACTTTGGCTCTACAAGCCTCAGTGCTGGCTGTCAGAAGCAGCTCCACCAGTGACCAAACAAAAAGAGAGGAGAAGGGGGGGAGAAGGGGGGGAGAAGGGGGGGAGAAGGGGGGAGAAGGGGGGAGAAGGGGGGAGAAGGGGGGAGAAGGGGGGGAGAAGGGGGGGAGAAGGGGGGAGAAGGGGGGGAGAAGGGGGGGAGAAGGGGGGGAGAAGGGGGGAGAAGGGAGGACTGAATGAAAAAGTGAATGAAAACTGTTTCCACATGAATACTCAGAGCCATCTAAACCAGGCAGCTGTGTTCAACACTTTTTGCACACTTGCTGAATTAAACTTTTGGAGTGAACCAGGGAAGTTGTTTCCTGAGCTGTAGTAAAATACAGATAGTGACTTTAGACTGAGAAAAAAGAGATATTGAGCATAAAAAACTCTGGCAACAAAGATGACAGTCTCCAAAAGAGGTAAAGAAAGCCACAGCAGCTGCTTGGATTTACATCCATGTAAGAGAAAAGAATTGAAACTTAACAGCTAGGTATCTCTAAATGGTGCCAACTGCTTTATTGATAGGGTGGAGCAAGTTTACAGCCTCAGACAACTGCAATCTCCCTTGCCACACAGGAAAGGAAAATAGTTTCTTTCAGAGGAACTTAGAGTTACTCAAATATAATTAATCTTCTAAAACAGGAAATCCTGGCCAGCACAGGTGGAACTGTGGTACACTGGCTGTGCAGCTGGAGAACATGAAAAATGGGATTTCCGTGTTCCCATTTCGCTGACCAAAACCAGGGCACAAATACTCTAAGTATAACATGTAGATGAAAAAAAAAACAAAACAAGCAAGTAAAAAAAAAATGAAAAGAGGACTACAAAATCACCTAAGACAGTCTTTTAAATATTCCTTACAATATTTACCAAGGTTTGAGCCCTTCTGAGAAGCCCCACCATCACCTTGAAGGCTGAGGTGCAGGCCAAAGGAAATAAATCTGAACCTGTATTTTAGGAAATGAAGTCCAGAGGCCACGGTGCTGACTTCTGACACCACCTGGACTCCTGAAGGAGCCCTGTAATGTGTACTGTACATCAGCTTCTCTCAGCCATTTCTTTGTTCTCTATAATTTGTACACTTTTATTCACTGGACCCCATCACAAAAGATAAATGGTAGGATAGAAATTTCTTTGCCTTTGAAATATTACTTGACTTAAAAGTCAACACAAAAAATTTTTGATTATTTACTTGTCTGAAGCATTTTAATTGTGGAGGCATGCAGAAAATAGGGATTTAAGCAATTACTTACATTGCTACACATTTCTCTCTACCTACCTGGAAGCAAAAGACTTAGGGACATGTGGAGATGATGTATGTCTTCACTATTTGTAGGATATGCCCTGCATTCCCTGCTCTGACTACTGATACTGTTTTAAGTTCAGCTGAAAATAAACAATATTCTTCACTACAGCACATCTCAAGCTCCACAAAGCCATCTGTGTCAAAAGAACAATATGAGGCAGATTTCAGTGGAACATAAAAAGTGTCTCCAGCGAAAATAACACAAATAGCATCACCAAAGCTTTTTCTAGACTAGGGAAAATTCAGTAAGTCACTGATAAAAGAGCTGCAAGGGTGGGATACTAAAAGGTATGTTTCCATCAGAAGAGTAGTGTTTTCATAAAACCACCTGAATATTTCTACTTTCTACCACTTCTAACCATCTGAAGTGACCCAGACCGATCTGGTGCCTCAAACCAAGCAAGTAGCTAAACCAAGAACAGATTAATTCCTTTAACTACAGATATACCACACCCATTCATTGAAGGAAAAGATAAAAATATTTACTATTAATTAAAATAATGCTGGAGGGACGTTATTTTTTCTTTCCTACAGATACACACAAGCAGCTCTCTATTTAGACTAGTAAGTAGATCTATTTAGACTATCAAAAGGCTAAGTTTTTTAACACACACATTTCAGTCAATATAATATATAGGTATTCAGATTATACTGTGTTCTCATTAATTTATGTTTTATTGCTCCATTTTCAAAAGCCATTGAACTATGGGACACTTCAGTAGTCAATATAGTATGGTACCCCACAGCAAATGTATGCTTGGAATCGACCCGAGTACATGCCATGGAGAGAGTAAAATATGTAAGAGTACATAGTTGGTCTTTCATTTCAACCTGGATGCTAGTTTGAGCAATAAATTAATATATATTCACCAAAATGTCCACCAAAGCCACAAAAACAATTTAATGCTTACACGTATGCTGACAACACTATGTAAGAGCTGTGAGTAACCCAACAAAAGACGCTGTAGGTAGATCAGCAGTTCAAGCTGGTCCAAAACATATGTATCCTCTTCTCCAACATTCAGTCCATTCTCAGTATGGCTTTTGTGATTCAGCCTGCTACAACTCAATATTGAAAGTAAATATAGAGGAACAATTGAAAACAACTTTCTTCCTGCCTATATTTGTGAGGGAAGGTGCTCAATTGAAGGAGAAGACAAAAATTATCCTGTGATTTAACAAACATGTTTTTCCTCTTAAGATGGATTGGTAAGACACAGAATTTAATGTGAGCTAACTTCACAATGTTGGGATAATGTCATGTTTTCTTTTCTACAAGATTAAATGAAAGCTCTGATTTCGGTTGCTAAGATAATTAAGGGGGGAAATTGTATTTTAAAGAAAAAGCTACCCTAAGTTCCTGGCAAATTACAAGGTTGAGGTCAGCTTTAAAAGGAATTTGTGTCGGTTGGAAGAGGGCATCTATGTGAAAGATTAATAATAATTAAAACCAACCTCTTTAAAAAGTAGAAGTAATGCTTGTTCAATTTATAATCACCTGCAAAACTGGTTATGTTAATAATCCTTCTTATTATGCCAAGTAGACTGAAAATACTTAATAATTTACAAACAGCCTTCCCACAAAAGCTTCAGTACCCACATTGTTTGACTTATTACAATTAATAAAAAATATAATCCCAAATATCCAGGCCTTGAACATGAATTCCTTATATCTGAGACACTCCCATGAAAAAAAATAACAATAAACCTCTCTCTCACAGCATTAACCTGTCAAGTGTAATTGAGTTCCCGGATCACAGTGTCACTGGGGAGTTCTGGTCTCACTGTTCACAACTCTTTAATAAAGTCCATTCTGTTGAAGAAATGGAGAAGTTGATTCAATGTGTACACACACACAGGTTATACCTCTGAGCTCTGCTCCTAAGCACAAATGCTCAGGAGTCAGAGAATGAGAACCAGGGCACTGTGATGCCTTTGAAAAACATCAGAGCTTAGCTGATTACAATATTTAGGGTGTGCTCATTAAACCCTGAAGGCTCTGTCCCACTGCTCAAGCTCTTTCCTCCTCTTGTCTGCAGTAGCTGTGAAACAATAGTCAATGGGTAACACGTCTCAAGCCAGCAATTAGGAATGTTTGCAAGGACACAGGACTGTGAGAGAGGATGGGGAGGAAGAGAAGGAAGTGGAGAATAAAGCAAAAGATGGAAGTGAGGAAGGTCAGAAGGTTGTTTATACATTTTACAATATCACTAAATAAAGTCACATCCCAGAGAGATGCAGGTGGCAAACTGATCTCATTAGAAAGACCACAATGATTCAGAGACAAAGTTCATTTGCCTATGATCCTGTTTCCAGCACTGCTCATACCCAGATATTGCAGATGAAGGTTCCAGCCACAATGTTGGACAGACTTAAACATGATTCCTGCAGAACAGGACAGAAAAATTTTGCTAAAATTCACCACCAAGTTACAGAAATTTTACACAAGGAAGAAAATAAGATTGGCTATTCCAAACATGGCATCCATGGTCATAAAGTTTAGAACCTGTTCATGATATTTTTCCCTAAAAATGGCACTTGGTACAGCACATAGCATCCCAGCAGAACTCCCTGTTCCAAAACTTTCATACATTCCTCAGAAGCATGGAAATAAACCTGGCTGTACCCTTCTCTGTTAGCCTAGGAACTAAGTGACTAGTGTGCAAACAGTATAAAACCTACCAAGGCATGAAAGGGAGTGGTATTACCATATAAAACACACAGGCTTTTGGAACAAAGTATACAAATTTATACAGGCCATCTACTCTTAGGGAAGTAAGCACCGTACTGGGACAAACTGGCAGTGAGCATTTCACTCAGTGATGCTGACAAAGTGAGAAACAGACAAGATGGACTGCATCCATTTCTCATCCCTCTATTAATATCAGGTCTTAATAACTGCTGCCTGGGGCTGTTCAGAAAACTCCATTATATGTCTCTACTAAAAACTGTGGCTTCCTCCATGGAAAAAAAAAAGAACTAAAAGCACTCTGGCTAGTATTTTATTTCCAAGCCCACAAGATCTACTTTCTACTTTCTTTTGGTTTTGAACAAAACCTTCATTTTTGAAGCCGAGCCTCACTGGGGCTATGGCTCAGTCACCCTGAATGTACCTGCCAGAGCACACCTCCCACAAGGTGGGTGTGAGATCACCCCAAGGGGAGATGATGACACAGCTGGGTAGATGAAGCCCAGCCAAGGAAGCCATTCTGCAGCCGAGTCAAAGTTGTCAACCAAAAGTATTCAAAATTTTAAATATATATACTGCAACTGTTGGCAAAAGTAATACGCCTCACTTTAAAATTATCTGCAAAATAATGTATTTGGTGACCATGCCTGTTCCTCACCATTTCTGAGGGTCCTCGAAGCTGGCACTCCTAAAGACAAAACCAATTACAACAGGACACAAGAGGCCCCAACAATAGAAGCCATAGCCTAGCACTGCCATGGCTTGGGAACTGCAAGTAGTTACCTGCTCCTCCTCCATTTCTTTCCCTTCTCTAGCATCTCAGCTCCATACACATCCATTCTTATTTCTAGAAGGGACTAAGTTCACCAGGAAATGTTGTGCATTGCCTTGACAACATCAAAGATTAACTCACTGATCTTTGTGTTTAGTGTACAAAAACTATTGCTGGAACACCGCAATCATCATTTCCTCTAAATTCTGACCTGAGGGCAATGAACAGCCCATGGTGCTGCAGTAGCTGTCTGAGCTCTCCTACCACAAGCAGTGTCTAAGAACTAAGCCTGAGTGATCATATGCACATCAAATCTCTCCCAGCCTGCTCATGCTTTAGCAGGCCATTGACTCAAGTGACCTCCCACATATTACAATTGCCAGTGAAATACTGAAAATACCTCCTGTCTACCAAGAATCCAATCCAATGTAAGGGACAAACTCACTGATAATGCTGAGCCCAGATCATATAATGTAACACTTATTGTCTCAGCACTCCAAGTGAACATGTTAGCTGGAAAAGAAAAACAGGGTGATTAATCACAACAGAGGAAAACACCTTGCTGTGGAAAACAGACAACACTAATACTTCAGATCGTTAAAAAAAATGAGGTTATGGTTCAGGACAGCACACATGGAAAACATTTGAAGAAAAAACGATGAAGAGTCATTTTAATTGGTGAATTCTTCCCACTAACACACCCTAAACGGTTTGACACATGCTGGCAGGAGGTGTTAGCCTCAGACACACAACCAGCCACACTTTCCCACTCCCAGCAGCTGCCAGACCTTCCTGGAATTTTAAAGTTTCCCTACTGGAGGCCCTGCTCCCAGGGCTCTCGGGTAAATAGCCCCACTAGTCACATCTCCTTGGCAGTTTTGATTCTTTTTTTTCCTTTTTCCCCCCTGGTTTCTTCTGAGGCAGCTGCATCTGATCTTTTATAATCTCAAGCCCTCTTCTCATCCACTCACTCCCATCTGAAAAATTGGAAGAGACCCCAGAAGCACCTCCAGGGAGCTGGGATTCAGCTCCTGGGGATGCACCACCGCGAAAGGCTGGGAAGCTGCTAAACCAACATGCAGTGAAGTGGGACAGATGAGCTTCCCACACAATGAAAAAGTTCCTGACATCGAAGAAAAGAAGGGGATCCCCGCAGCCCGCACACTCGGGGCCGGACCACAGCCAGGCAGCAGCGGACTCCGGGCGAGACAGAGCAGGGAGGAGCTCAGCTCTCCCACCGCAGCAGCCGAAGCCCGGTGGCCACTGCCAGGGTTGGGAGCCTCAGCCCGGCTCCTTTTACTCTCCGTCCTAGCCATGCTGGGCCGAAGAGAGCGCAGCAGCCCGGCTCTCTGCTGTTCCTCCCGAGCGGCAGGCATACCCCACAGCCCAGCAAAGCCAACCGCCCGCCCCAGCAACTCACCGCCCGCACGGCCCCGCCCCGGGGCTCTCAGTCCTGGGAAAGGGTCGGGGTAAGGTAAAAACTGAAACGAAGAAGTAACAAGCACCGCCGTCCTACCCGGCTATGCTGCTGGAGCCCCGTCTCCCGCAGGCTCGCACCAAGAGGGCGGTCCCGGCTCGCCCCGCCCCGGGCAGCCCGGCCCCTCCGCCCCCGCCTCGGCCCGGACCTGGGCAGCGGCACTGCCGGACCTACACGGTACCGGACAGGGGTAAGACGGGGTGCAGCGGGACTCCCAGCACCCTGCTCCCCACAGGGCTTCAACCACATTCCTTTTTTCCCCAGGCGTTATTAGCACTTGCCTGGAGCCCCGCTGCCTGCCCAGAGCTCCCCAAAGGAGCCCTGCACCCTGACAGCTCCGCACCCCCTAACAGCTCCGCACCTCCTGCCAGTGCAATTCTGATGCGCATTTTTCAGGCACCAGCAGAAACCAGCTGTCCACAGCTGGAATGGACATCTTGCTAAACTCCAGTCTTCAAAACAACTTCCCTCAAAGAACTATACCTGAAGTTACAGGTTATGACTTATTAAAACACAATCTCCTGAGTGCTGGGCCAAAACCCTGTGGCTGTGCTGCTGGTGAAGGTTGGTACCAAAAGCAAACATAGCTTCTAAGAAAAACCTGAATCCAAAAAATGTCCTAGCAGGAGGCCTGGAACATTGCAGAGGGAAAGGTGAACTGCGTATTCCTGTTTTATTGGCTATCATAAGCAACAAGAATAGATTGTGTTCATCAGCAGAGGCACTTGATGGTCTCTTGCAAATTTGAGTACTTGCAAAAAGGTATAATGAGGATGTTCAAACCTACAAAGTTGGAATATATGCTAAAAATATGACAACAATTTATTTTTCAGGCCTGACATTCTTTTAATGCTTGCTATGGGCAACAGGTTGCAATGAACAATAACAAATCCTCTCCTACAGCTGTGCCAGTCACAAATAGGGATCTGAGCAGGGCAGGAAAGTCACAGAACAAAGGAACCCAAAGCAGCCTCCACCTGGACCTTCCTTTTCCAGGCTCTTCTGAAGCCTATGTTCATGGGTTATCTTTGCAGATCCTCAGGGCTAGAGCTCTTCCCTGCCCCCTGTAATAAGCTAAGACCTTCCTGACTCACAACAGAGGAAAAAAATCCAGCTAGCAGTAGCTTTCTTGGCATTTCTTGCAGGGTGATGGTTTCCCCCCTCTTGAGCAAATATCTCTGCCCACCAGTTACCATCCTGCAGCACCACCCTCACAAGTGGAAAGGTAATTCAGGGCACCCTATACATGCAGCTTCCACTTGGATCTGCAGAAAGAGTAAAGCCAGAGCTCACTCAAAATTGTATCTGGCATACAGTCATACCCCAAGAATAAATTACATTCCCTTGCCTGCTTGTGGTGCTCTCTGCATCTCCCTCTCCTTTCCACTGTTGCAAACTTCTTTCCCCCCGGACAAATGGGATGGGTGCAGGCTAAAATAGAGCTTTTGTTCCTTTTCCCAATATCCTTTTGATTTTGCCTTAACAGCAACATTCTTAAAGGAAAAAGAATATATCCTGCTGGTTTCTTTCAGCACAGAAGAGTCACTACTCATTTCTGCATCTGGAGGTGGTTGTTTAATGATCTAAATTTAGGCATCCACTCCAACACCTGCAGAAAGCAACAGCAGATGTGACAGGAACCCTGTAAGCAGCTGAGAAGGAACCAGGAGAAACAATTTCACTCTAAGCCTCAGAGACCACTTTTGAGTGCTTTTGAGTTATTATCCTCATCAGAACCAACAGATTTTGAGTGAGGTACAGCTCTCCATGACTGACTTTTGACAACACTTTACCAGAAGCTTTTAAAGCTTCTGTAGGCTAAAACACACTTTGAAACAGCTCTTATTTCCTTTTGACATGGTGGTATGACCACCTATGCCAAGGAACTGGCATGTCAACCTAAAAATCTTAGAGAACAATCAGCAGCAAAAGCACTGATGGCTCCAGTTCTTCAATGACTGTCCCTAAGACAGCTCCATAATCCAAACTTTCAATTTCTTCCCACAGAGTACAGCTAACACATTCACTTTTCCACCCTTCGTCAGCCATCCCAACACAGATGATGCTCTCTCCAAAGGGCTGTTTCCCAAGCACTGAACAATGCCATTGTACCTAAGCATAGCCTGAAAGGCTAAAAGTACTAAGGTACTGCAGAGACCAGTCTGACTTGTTCACTTTCTTGCCCTTGCTGTGAATAAATCTTATTTTGAATGTCCGCTATCACAGTTGGATTTTGCAGCATACAGACAGCTTGTCTGCCTGGCCTAACTTACATAGTCCTGACCAGAGATTCATCTAACCTAGTTTCCACTCATCAGCAAATTTGGCATTCTTCAGATTCTGACAATTCATGCCTCTACCTCACCATTTCTCAGGATCTTTGTATCCTTGCCATTATCTGGTGTTACCTTTTATTTTTCTTGCTTTTTCTTTCTCCTCTCATCTCTCATTACACACCTTGAGAAGGGTGAGTTTCCTGGAAAGAAGGCTTATGGAAAAAAAAGGATCATGTCTCATTATCTGATCAAGTAAGGGAGCCAGGAGCTATTTATGTATTTTCTGATAAGCAGTGAGAATGACCTGATGGGCCTCTGAAATCCACCAGGAACTGGCTTTGTGCTGTTCCATATCTTTTTCTTGTCTGTTCTTGCCCAATTCTAATCAACTAACAGCATTAAGCATCCTTTTCCATACCATTGTAACATTAGTTGGAGGAAAAAAACACTATCATAGTCTTTAATTCAGCTTTTAAAGAGATGATATTGTCAGTACTTAGCATTTAAAAATCTAGTGCGAATTACTTTAAAAGTCTGAGGTTTTCATAATAATTATCTGTTAATTTTTGCCTGAACTATTAGGTTACACCTAATTTTATTTTTTTTTCATGCAACCATTAGGGCAAAATTACATTTTTAAATATATTATTATATATATATATATATATATACATATATAACTTAAATCTTTTGCTTTTTTATAAGGACTACAATTGTTTGTTTTGTTGGTTTTTTTAAGATTTCCTTTTTTTTGTATTAACATAACTTTAAAGATCTGGAATATTACCAGAAAACCCAAAACAAGAAAACAGCCCACACACATAAACACAAAGACCAGAAGGTGTGCTAAGACTGGTGTCTGGCAATAACCCCAAGAGCACAGGATAACCCTGTGACTGGGGAATGGGATGCTCGTATTTTGCTTTCACCGTGGGAAGAGAAGGCAGCCCAAACCCAACATTCACAGACAGCAGCACAGCAGCAATCTCAGGTGGAGAGCAGCCCTGTAGGAAGCATTAAGAGTAACCCAGGCCAAGCAGAGGCCAGAAGGTGGCAGGCAGAGGGGCAGAGCTGCCCACTGCTCCCTAGGGCCTGCTCTGTTTGCAGTCCCCGCTGGGTAGGAAAAGACAGAGAAAAACACATTACTACCTAACATTTCTCTGTCAGTAAGTGACCTTTGTATATCATAAATGCAGTAGATTTCTGAGTGTTTCTTTCTAAGAAGTATGAAAGTAAAACTACTCATCTCATAGACTGACTACCAGTGGAGAGCCATTTGCTATCAGCAATGTATATGACCACTTCTGAAAACACAGCTGAAACTCTCTCACAGGCAGACCTTAAGATTGTAACTGTTTTTCAGACCACATTCAAATCAGCCTGTGCTGACAACAAACAAAATGAAAACGAAGCCAAACCACAGTCTTGGGAAAAGATGCAAGCAGCTGTGAGAAGGGAGCACACTAACTGCCCCCAAGGAGGCTGCAGGCTGCTTTCAGGGACCGGGTTATTGATGTGGTGGATGGGTTATTGATCCTTTCACACTTATTTCATTCTTTAATTTTTCATTAGATGTTAAATTTTGAAAGTGCATAATTCAAAGTTTCATCTTACTAGCAGTACTTATTAAGCCCTAGCACTCTATTAAGTTATTATTATTACATTATTATACTCATTATACCTCTAAAACACCTGCTTTAAAGCTCAGTTTAGATTACAGTATAAAAGTACTTCTAGTACTTTAGTCAGCTGAAGTCTGTCTGCCACCTGTCAGTCCTTGGCAGTCCAACTCATCCTCTCTCTGACACTGACTTGGTGCAACGCAGAGCCTGTAACCTGTTGGAAGCAGGTTAAAGGAATATCTCTTAATTTTTGGTTCTCTTGATCATTAAAATAAAATCCAGCTATTTACACATTTTCTGAATTTTGGAAAGGTGTATCTAGGTGTAGTTTGGGTGCAACACTGTCTTTAAAGCACTGCATGTACACCATTTGCACAAAAAAACATCCACACAAGGAGCAATCAGATTGCAAGCTTCCTGCCAAGCAGCAAATTGCACTGTCTTGACCCAGAGGAGTCTGACACTAATTCGATACCTGGAAGACAGTAAAATGAGAACTAAACCACACATCTCCACACATCCACTTGCCACCATACCAAAGCTCAGTCCATATGCTTACATATGAAAATCCTTCTTTGCTTATTAAACAATCATACTAATTTATATTCTGGCAAGATGCTGGTGAAAATGGTGCAATGTCTGTGCAATTCTATGTGTGATAGTTTATTCAGCTAAACTTTACTGAGCTGTTCCTGACTCCAGTGGTAGTGGAAACGGAATACAGAACTCCACAGAGCAGGGCAAGAGGGCTGAGAAAGTGGTGGGGCATCCTCTGCTACAGGGGAAGAAAATGAAGAAATAAATGACAAAGAAAGAGGTGCTGACACAGAGACCTTGGGAATGGTAAGCGTGCCAGAAGTGTTTCTGGGTGCTGGCATGGCTGGAAGGTGGGTTTGCTGCCTATTCAAAGGGAAGTGGTGGCTGAAGGGAAGCCCTAGAAGCTGCCTTTACTCCCCAGCATCAGTCACTTCAGCTACTCCCTGTGAACAGTATCAGGGGTATGAACCCCAAGGCTAGGGTAGCCCAACTGTCCACTTGTGGACCCTGGGGGACAAGCAGCAGAGCTGATGCACGAAAAGCCCATGAACTGTGTGTGTCCAGGCGGGCTGCAATCACTGAGGAAAGTACCGTTTCAGTGCACTGGGTACTGCACAAGTGTATCGTGAATAATCATCCACGAACCTCACAAGCTGAGAGGAAGCATAGCACTCGCAGCCTTGACCTTGAAATCGTCCTGAAAGCAGGGCTGCAGAGAAACCAAGCAGGAGAACATTTGCAAGTAGCTGCATTCAAGCAGAAAGACAACCCTGAGGCAGGTCGGACGGGGATCCTACAGCAGCACAATTCTGCCGCCCAGTCAAGCGCGGTTCCTCGGGGAGGGCAGCACACACCGGGCTGTCTGGCACAGCAGCTCACCTCGCCATGACCCCCCAGCTCAACTGAGCTGAACAGGGAATTTGAAAACACGCTGCACCCGCACCAAAAAGAGAGCCAGCCCGTTATTCACCTGTGAGCCTTCTCTGTGCAGCTCCCAGACTGCTCTGTAATCCTCATTTTCTTGATGAGAAATGGCATTCATCCTGATGGATGCTAACAAGATGTTCTTCTGTGGAAAAGCAAGGATGCTTGTGGGGATTACTTTTAAGAGGGTCATTGCAAAGTCGCTGTAGTGCTTTCTAGAGTCCCTGGGATATTTTCATACTTGTTCATTACAAGTTCTACGGACTACTACAAAATAGTGAGGGTGTATAACAGCATTACACATTAAGGGTGACTTTAAATACACGTACAATATCTATGCAAATGCCAGATAGCATCTTCTGCATGAAAGGCAGGGTTGCTTTGTTTTCTTCTTATCCTCACAGTATGGAATCTTATTGCATCTTATGATGCAATGTTAATATGGTTAGACTTATTTTAACTACTTTGTCTGGCAATTAAATTAACCTTGACTAAATTTAAAAATACTGTACAATCACCAAATACTTCAAACACGGTGGCTCCTATATATCTCCATCAGGATATATTGTTATTGTTCAAGGGGCTTTAAAAAGTACATATAAAACAGGACCAGGTAACCCAACCTGCCTTAAAATGCAAAGAAGCCACTGCTGACTGGCAGATATCTGGCATCTCTGGAAATAAAATCTCTATTCGGCTCCAGATTCAAAGATTTTCTCAGATATTAGTCTGAAAACCTTGGCCTGAGTGTCATACCCAACATTACACCATAACTCACTAAAGCAGCTTTTGTTTCACAGTCCTTATTTAGCTATCTCAATCTTTGTGGTCAAACCCTCAAACACTGGAATAGGGATGGTTCATAGTCATGATGCTCCCATGTAATCCCAATCACCAACAGGGAAAGTAGCTTGACCAAGGTAGTGGCTAACTCAGTGGTTAATCCTTAACTGTGCTTCCATGCTAAGTAGCTGAGCTCCTGTTTGAATCAGATTAAAAAGATCAGGCCCTTGCTGAGTCACTGACACAGCCAGAACTCCAGCAGCCTGCCTCTGACAGAGGCACAGTACAGAGGGAATGGAGACCTTTGACTTTTCTACAGAATTGACTTCCCCTAATGTGGTCTGGCCACCCAGACTTGGCTATGGTTTGAGGCAAAGAGCAAACATTAACTCCAGATTAACAAAGAAACCATCAAACAAAATTTACAGATACAATGCTACATGCATGCTGAAGAAACAGAACCAGCCACACAGGACCAAGTTTACCAACACAACTATGGCATAATCCTCTACTCCACATTTGATGTGGCACACTTCTGATTCCTTATTTCTCCTGCATGAATTCATCAGGAAACCTCAAGCCCAGACTTTCCTTTGCAGCTCACAGGAAGAGATTTCTCCCAGACTCTCTCTCTTCCAGCTGAACAAGGGAAACATTCAGTATGGGCCAGGAGAACACATACCTAGCAGTGAGTTACCAAAGCACTAGTGAGACAGCACTGGAATGTCAGCAAACAGGATTTTTGGGTCTAGCCCCAGCTCTGGAGGCAGAGAGCATCCTAAGTCATCATAAACAAGAGGCTAAGTCACACCAGCAGGTAGATTTGTTTTTAAAGGTGATTTGGCATAGCACATAAACCTTGCTGCTTTATAAACCACAGCTCTGTTACCAGCTCTGTGTGCAACTCACTTGCTGGCAGTTTATCTGCAAAGCATGTAAATGACCACTGCTCCCTACAGGGAGGATAATTGGCTCTTAAGAGTGTATGCTAACAGCAGCCATGGAGCATGGGGATTAGACATCACAGACTTCTGGACAGCAACAAACAGTATGATGAGTATATCTTCTCCTACTACTCTTTCTCTTTCCTTGTCATTCTGTGGGCTGCCAAATGTGTAAGAGCCACATGAAATGCATGACACTTGCAAGCCTGGTCCTTGTGGCTCTGACTCTTGTGAACCCTGACCTTGTGGCTCCTAAGCTGACAGTCAGGTCTAAGACACAGAGCAACTCAAAAGGAAATGATGAAGGTCCTACCCAGACTATAGGAGACTGCAGGGCTGGTCTCAGTGTATTTGTTTATTCTGTGATTTTGAAGTTAGAAAAAACTCTGTAATAACAACAAAGCTTTTGAATTCTCTGCTATGTAAAGCAATTCTCTTATATCTGCGCTGCATGTGCTTGTTGATGTCAACACCCTGTAACTGAGCCACTGCCGTCTATCACACACAAATCCTCATTATGTTGCACAACAAGTTACCTTTGTTGCCTAACAGAACGGCACAGTAGAGTTTGTTGTTGCCTCCTGTAAACTTTAGTCTTGCGAATTCCATTTTGCACTGACGCACTGCTTCTGCCTGACAAGTGCTCTATTTCTGTTGTTAACCAGGGAGCTTCATGATATGCAGGCAGCCGCAGAGCCTGAAAAACAAGTTTACAGATACATAAATACACCACCATTATGTCTGCAAAACAATTGGGCACGTGGATCCTAAACTGCTGCTCTAACACTGGGCTTAGAGGCTGCAGCTACACATCCTGGGAGGCAGCATCGCTGCATATTCATCATGAGTGGTCAGCTGATGTTTTCAGTTACAAGAAAAAACAGGAGCATAAAGACACAAAAAAGTGGCAGAACAGCAAAGGAATTATAAACCAACAAAGAATTCCATGGCATTTTAATGTTATACTCTGCCTTTTAATTAATTTTTCCAACTGCTTTACATTATCTTGTTTTCAGTGTTTAATTACTGTTTTTAACTGAACAGTATTAGTTACAATTAAAGAATTGTATTAAAGAATAAAGTGTAAAAAATGTTAACAAATCCAATCCATATGATTACAAAATATTAAACCTCACTGGACACTTCTGAGTCTTCTTTATATATGTTCAGCACATATTTCAGGGGAAGGAAAACATTTATTGCCAGGCTTCAAACAATGTTTCCTTTCTTAAAACATTCTAGTTGGCAGCTTTTTCTATTGGCACATGACCAACATTCTGTATAAAAGGAAAAACAGTAGTAATATCTACAGGCCAGATTTTGCCACTTCTTCTAATGAGTCATGCTATCTTATCTTCTTATGTGCTGGCCATACCCTCTACTCAAAGCACTACTGGAAGCTCACTGATAGCTACTCTTTACTTCCTTTGGACAAAACCCAAAGAGAAAGAAAACCTAGTCATTACATAAGCAAACTTCAGTAAAGTCTGAGAGTTGGCCTGTTGGGGTAACCTTAAATAAGGGTAACAAAACCGGGATGGCAGCTTATTTAAAGATGCACATATTTTGATGTGATAAATTTTGATGTGATAAATTTTTGATTTGATAAATTTACCTGAGTTTTACTGCAAACATCTTTGGAAAGCCTTGATGGGAAATGTGTGGCCATGGTCAGAGAAGGCAGCAAGGTGTCTGGATGCTTGAGGACAGTGAGAAAATAATATCTTTGTAAGAACCTGAAATATGTGAGCACTGTACAGCTGCAGTTATGTGAAATTATACAGCTACTCTTTCAGCTGATGGGAAAAAAATAATAAGCAGTACCAGGTGGTACTAGGAGGAAAGGGAGATTCCAGCCCTGCCTGCTTCAGGGAGAAACACCAGCCCTCATTCTGTTGGCTACTTTATCTTCACAGAGATGCTTATGATACACGGGCCTGGGAAAATTCAAACAAAGATTAAAAGAACAGGGCTTTTCAAGACAAAAGGAGACTTGATACAAGCATTCCCTGGAATGATTACAATGGATACAGGAGACAAGGGTTTGACTCTTCCTGTCTTTATGTTTGAACACAGGGATATGCAAGAACATGGAAAGCATCGAAAACTCAAATCTGAGGGAAGGAAAAACTTTAACACACAGAAGTTTTAGGTAGTGTCCTGAGAGAGTCTGGACATTAACAAGACTGGATAGCAATGCAAGTTCTGTTTATGCTTGACATGTTTTGACAATAACACTTTTTTTTAAGTCCCTCTTGCCAACTCTGGGCTGTTTATCCTCCTTTAACAATACAAGAACAAGATGACGTCAACACAATTTGAAAGGCAACATTTTAAATTACAAAATCCATTTCCATACAGGACATAAGTAAACTACGGAACTCATTCCCACAAGATTTAAATTTAGCTGAGATGCCTCTGTATCCAAAAAGATTGGATATGTATTTGTAAAGTGGCTCGATTCCACGTGGGGCAAGGTTAGTAAACATGCAGTTAAGTTTTTCTGAATGATCCTTTTAAATCCCCTTGCAGAAGGTACCAGAAAGCCTGAGGACCTCAACAATGGGCAAGTACAGCCCATACGTGCCCAAGGGGCAGTAATTCGTGTGTGCTGCATTTTAACACTCGATTTCTTTTCAACAAAAGGCGTAGCTTAAATTTCAGCTCCACTGAAGACGGCAACGGTGCCCTCGGGCCTTCGCCCGCAGCCTGAGCAGTGCGCACAGCGCTGACACAGCGAGAGCCCCGCACGCTGCTGTTCCCAGAGCGGTCACTGCTGCCCTCACGGCAAGCTCAGCTGCAAGGTATTTGTACTGTCCAGCAGCTCCAAGCAGAGTCAGGGCCTCTCTATATACCAGTCACTTGATAAATACACTTTAGTTTAAGTCTAAATAAATAAGTTTCTAAGGGGGGAGGGGGGCTAACAGCAAAGCCACAGTGGCGGGAAGAGGCGGCAGAGGAACGACTGACACCAGAGAAGAGACGCGAGGTGAGAGAAAAATCGCCCCCAACCCCACCTTAGTCCTGACGCACGAGGAATTTATGGGGCAGCACTGACGGACACGCCAGGCCCCCCTCCGTCCCCGGGGCCCCTCCTCCGCCCCCCGGAGCCCTTCCTCCGTCCCCGGGGCCCCTCCTGCGCCCCCGGGCCGCTCCCCCGTCCTCGAGGCCCTTCCTCCGTGCCCGGGGCCCCTCCCCGGGCCCTCTCGCTCCCCCCGCCCGGTGCCTGAGGCGTGGCCCCTGCTCGCCCTCGGGGAGGCCCCGTGGTGCCCCGTGGCGCCCCCTGGCGGTTGGGATCGGCAGCGGTGCGCGCGCGGCACTGGGTTTGTCGGGGCTGCGGCAACTGCGGGCAGAGCCCCCGCGGGTCCGCCCGCACCCAGGAGTTGCGTCTGCTGCCGACAGGGGAAACATCCCAAAAGTCCTCTGACACAGACACACTGTTTGCTGAGCAGAGCAGAGAACAGGTTGAGTAACAGAGGATAGGGAGCTTTTCATTCCTCTGCTCAGCCAGGACACAAGTCTCAGAACAGTTCAGAGAGACGAAACGCTCCATAACAGCCTAAAATGCGAAAGGGCAGTGGAGCATCATGGCAAGCGTGCTCAGCACAATGCAGGTGGTCATCTGGAAGCAAAATGACTTTTCGCAGGAACCTGAGGCAAACATGCACTAGCTCAGGGAGGATGCCTGCGGGGGATTCTTCTTTACTCGCAGAAACACAGAGGTGGTGGAGTGAACGTCTGAGGAGGGAAGGCTGTGTCTGACAACAGCCCCAGCTCTGCTCCCTGGCTGACTGGCCCACTTCTTAGCATTCCAATTGCAAACTAGTGCTCAGTTTCCTACAGAGAGATTAATTTCTTATGTCTGGGGTAAAAAAACAAATTTCTGTTACCATAAACCATCTACCCACATGTCCAGGCTCTGGTATCATCCAAAGCTATTCCCTTTGTGTCTCTGCTTTCACCTATATGTGCTACAGCTGTTTCTGGCCCAGTCTCCTCTCAACCACCTTTGCACTGTCCCAGTTTGCCTCTGTAGCTCACTGGGAGGGTGAAGGTGATGGGAGTGGACTGCAGGAGGGAAGGGACACATCCTCCTGGAGCTCGGTCATGGGGCAGGGTAGCCTGAGAAGTGTCTGAATTGCAATGGAAAACCCTTGGGAGGTGCGGGCTTGGCTAAGACGTTCAGTTCAGCTTCTCTCATCAAAGGGAAAAGTCTGAGGACCTTCTGGAAAGACAGACAGCAGTACAGCCTTGCACCTCCTGGGAACCTCAAAGGCAGCCTTAGTAGCCTCTGCTGGAGACAGAGGACATTGCAGCAAAGCACGGGTGACCGAAGGAGAAGCAAATGAGACATGAAAGTTGATGTTGCTCTTTAAAAGGACAAAGTAGAGTCCAGGTGAGAGCAGAGAAAGGAACCTAGAAAAGAAAGGCAACATTCAAACAAGCTAATAGAGAAGTCAGAGAAAGACAGACTGAAATGACACTATTTTTGCCTCTACAATTTATCTCTACTCTCTAGGACATGCTGGCCCTCCCTGCACAAATCTACCAAGATGGAGTCCTTTATGCAGGGGGGTTCCTTCATCTCTGGACAGAACTCAATTCTCTTCACAAGGACAGGATAGTTAAACGTTAGACCTGTCTCCCCAGGACTGTCTTCCACATCAAAATGCAGCCAAGGCTGCTGGTTCCTCACCACTCTAGCAACACATCTGTCCCCTTCAGATCTCCAAGGCAGGTTCAGAGTGACAAGGCAGGCCTGAGGCCAGGCTGCAACAGTTTGTGGGTTGGGGTCCAGACCCAGTTCAGCGCCAGACACAGGTGATCCCACAAATAAACAGAGTTTGCAGAAGCAGCTGCAAGTTTCAACAGTTTTCAATTCTATTTCAAAACAAATACATGCTCTGTCTCCCTGCATTTGCAGCTTGGGGTTCCAAGACAGCTCAAGATTCACTGTGATGGATCTCCTCAGCTTCAGCCCCTCTGGAAAACATTCCATGTGCACTTGCAACTCTCCAGATTTTATTCTCATTCCAACTCTGCAAGTACAAATATAGCAACATTCCACTCTCCTAATGCACACTTACAAGATGTGCTGAAATGTCAGATGCTAAATGGTACAAAAAAGCACTTTACCACATTCCTGTTGATGTGCAATATAACAGAGAAGGCAGAAATTGCTTTAACATCTGTTGTTTTATTAGATCTGAATGCTCTCCTTTCATCTGGCAGCAGTGGAGCTATTAACGCTGCAACAGCTTCTCCGGAGCTCGGGGCAGCGCACTGGTAAATGACATTCCTGGAGAACAGCCTCATTTCTGCAGGATTTGGAAAGTGACCCTCTAACCAAACCAGCGCTGCCAGAGCAGAGGGACTCCAGGAGGGTCCTCCAGCAGAGGAGGAGCGGACAAGCAGGTAATGCCCCTGCTGGCAGGAGGAAGCAGGGGTGAGGCTGGAAAGCTTCCTACCGCTGTAGCTATTGTCTCCCCGCTTCCTCTGCCGCTCAGCCAGGGGAAGCCATCCGTGACGCAGCCGGGGGACTGACCTAACTCAGCAGCAGTTGCAAAGCCCTCGATGACCTGATCGGAATCGGTTCTTGACAATTAGTATTGCTGAGTCATGCAAATGAAGGCGATGCAGGGTCATTGCCCATGGTTGGTACTGTTTCTCATGCTGCTAAAAACAGCCGGCTGGCAATATTCCTTCTGCACATTTGTATTACCAAGAAAACCCAACTCAGCCAAAAATTTTGGGATCACAAGATTTTTTTTCCTCCTTCTGGACGGGAAACAGAATATTTTGACATGCTGAGATTCTTCAAAAAGAAAAAAGATCAAGCTTTTGTTCTGATAAATTTGCATTTTCTCAGGGAGTGGAGGGTCAGAGAATTATGTTGTTAAAATTTCCCAGTTGGCTTGAATAATAAGGATATGACCTTGAAGAAGTCAGCTGTGACACAAACATTTTCTCATAACAGAAGTTAAAATCACTACCTTATCACGGGTCTTAAGCAATGTGACTGATATACTGAACACTGTTCAAATGAAAAAATGTGTGTTCAAATGTCAGCACCCAAAAACCTAATCTAAATTCTCCAAACCATTCCATTGCTTCTTTTCCTTCCAGGGGCATGGGCATAAATCCACCCTGAGCATCATCAGCTGCAGCAGCTGTCAGCAGCCTTAAGCTGAAAAACCTGTGAGGACAAATTTATTTGCATTCAAATTAGAACTTCACTATGGGATAAGCACCAGGTTAAGCTGAGCCCCCTCAGAAGCATCCTTTAAACAAGTAGTCCTCAGTTCTCCTCCTTCACTGGCAGGAAGCCTCTTGACTTCAGCATATCGCTTTACTCAAATACTCTCACATTTTCCTAATGTTGAAACTCTAAGCTTCCAGAGCAGCTAAATATAGGAACAAAATAAACTGTGTGAGAAAGAAAAGCTTGTTTTGTGTCTCCTCTGACTTTTTTAGTAATATTTTTTTCCTTTTTCTAGAGTTCCTTGCTGAGCTGCAAAAAAAATTCTTGTTGCCAAATCTGTACTTAATCTGATGTTTCTTTCTATGTATTTTTATATATTCTTTCCTTTTCAGTCAAGGTTCCCCTGTAAATTCAAGTTCCCCACACTGTCCTAGACAAAATATATGCTATACTAGTGGGAACAAACCTCTCTGGCACTCAAGGACTGAGTCTCAAGGGATTTTTCTTCAGCAGAAGGTCTGCAATACTATGAGCACTAACAAATACTGGTATTCATGTCTCTCATAATGTACAAAATTTAGCCTTGTCACACCTACCTTTCTGGCTGTGATCTCCATGCATATGTCACTGACAGTTCCCCCCCCTACAAGCAGATGTGTGACCTAAGCTGTGACTCAGAGCACCCTCATGCTGCACCAAGCAGCCCCTTCTGTTGCCTGGAGGGCAGCACCTCACCTGGCACGAGGCAGTGCTGCCAGGCTGCAGGTGCCATGGATGATTGCTCCCAACAACTGCTTATCTCGGTGGGTTTGAGATAAATCCTGCCATCTGGAGTATGACAAGAGATGACCTGAAATTGGAGTACAGCACAAACAATCCTGAAACATTTTTTTCTGTTTGTGTTAAGCCCAGCTGACTTTTGCCATCTTCTGGAGGAAGGGAATAAAATTAGGATGCTCAGTTATATTTGTGCTTTATCAAGCCCAAGGCATTAATAATTTATCAAAACCCCTTTCTATAATCATGCTGAGACAGATATTGCAGGTGCCCCCAAGGAAACTCATGCTGTGATGATATTATATCCACTGCTGTTATTAATTTGAAGCTCTAAACTGAGGCTATGCCTCATTTTCTGCATTTGCAGTAATGACCATAATGCTGTACTGAATTTAGCCCTTTGCTCTTATTTGCTATTCTACAGAGATCACTAAGTCTGTAGACTTTGGGAGGGGTTAACCATTTCACCCCAAATTCTATAATGATGTTTTGGCTCCGCCTCAGCCTCTAGAAGCAGCTTTTTCTGCTTGATTTGTTTCATTCTGTCTCTTTCATTTCTTAAAACACGGAAATTTTCTTACACCATCCATCCCTTTAACCACCTCAAAAGTTCTAACTTCCACTTTTTCACTATATTTAGTGGTGAGAACCCAGAATACCCAGTAGCTTGAAGATGCCTAGCTCTTGACCCAGCTGGGTTTCTAGGTCATGATAATGCCCAGAGGCAGGTCAGGGATGAGGACAAGGAAAAGGAAAACACAAAATATGGACTAGGTAGGAGATTCCAAAGAGGCAAGGGTTGGAAAGCAACAACGGAGGAGGTACTATGGACTAGAAGAGGTTGGATTCAAGTGGACACTAAAAATGACACCTATGGAAAAGGCAGGATATGGTTTTTCTTTCTCCTAGCAAGCCAAACTATGTGACACGGAACTCAGTATCAAGTTGCCATTGGCTTCACATGGGTAGACCATTTTTATTATCATCTTCCCAGAAATGCTCCCAAGTTACACAACCCCATTTGGGGTTTCCTGGCAAGTTTTTCAGTATTGTAGCCTGCTGAAAACAACTGTTCAGTACCAGAGTAGTGGTGCATTTCCCCTCAAAATAAAAGTCTCCTTTGCTTTCCCGTGGATAGTGAACTCACTTCCTTATGTTTTGTTTATAGACGCTGGGGAGGTTTTTCCTCTTCCATTCCCTTTTCCAAAAGCAATGAGACAATAAGATATTGTTAAGCATTAAACATCCATGTTTCTGTTTCTTGGCTACAATAGGACTATTAAAATGATGAAAAATGAAACAGGGAAATTATGAAGGTGAATGGCAAAATTTAACTTCGATCTGTATCCAAAACAGCAGAAAAGACATTCACAAATGGTCCAGCAATGGCTAGAAGCCTTTTTTTTTTTTTTTCCTCAGAAAAATACAGATTAATCATATAATATTTAATAAACCTGTGAACCTTTCTTAAACTAGAAAACTTTGTACCTCAGTGTATGGAAGAAAACTGAAGGAGTTTGAGACTCCCTTGCACTCTGGGAAGAACCTCTAAGGCAAGAGAAAATGTAGTTGGAATGGCTCACACAAACCCATGAATCATTGCAAACCCAGGAGTCAGCCATATGGGTACACCCACCTGTCTAGAAATCCAGCAACAAATCAGTCACTGTGCAAGATGAGGAAATCTTCCACTGTCTTCAGCATGTTGTGTGTGATGGAACAGTCTGAGATGAACACACACACAGGGACAACAGGCAGCTTTGAATTGATCTTGTGAACAGCTAAGAAGATCCAGAAAAATTGTGCATTTGGTCTAATGAGAAGAGTAAGCCCTGTGGGTGTATGGACAGGCACATGGCAGGGATGTTTGGCAGTGTCACCAGAAAATCCTTGAGACAAGGATCTCTAGACAAATGTGTGTCACACTGATCTGCCCAAGTTATGAATCTTACCCATTACTCCTGCCTCTCTGAGATAGCCTTCCCAGAGCCAGAGAGATGATCACTTCCCAAGCAGTTTTTCTTGCCGAGAGTTATTTCTCATATAATAACTCAGCACAGTTTACTGGGCATGACTATAGCCTTAGTCACAGATATGTAAATGATGGTCTCAGTAGTCCTCAAGCCAAAGGTGGAAGATGATGTTCAGATAAGAAAGGGCCTGTTTTTAAAGAGGCGGATAGATTCTGATCAATATTTAGAATTGCTAAATTATCAAGCAGCATTGCTGTGCTTTAGGATATCACTCAATGACTTTTAGTCAGAAATGTGAAAAGTTAAGCCATTTTACTAGTAGCTGTCACACAGAGAGACAATCAAGACAAAAATCACTAAAAAATACCCTAATTCAACAATAACTCATTTGACTGGATTTGCATCATCCAGTGCAAAATGAAAACACTGCCATGAATATCACATTAAGGAAACAGTGATGGCAAACAATAGTGATAGCTCAGCCAGCAGCCCCTAGATCATATCAGGTTGTCATCTCACTGGGGGCTGCAGGACTGGGGAGTCAGAAGCACCAGTTCCAGATCTGAGAAGGCGGAACAGAAACACACAGAAAACAAACAGAAAGCCCTGGCTCACAGAGCTGCTGGATGCACAGCAGCATGGGGAAAACTGGAACAGTATGCAGTGGAGAAAGACTGTAATTTCTCGGTAATTTTATTTATATAATAAAAGGTGTGTGTATATATTTATATACAAACATATACACATACACACATCAAAGACCCTCCCACATACTTTCAATATGTAAGTAGCAGCCTTTAGGTCTGCTCCAGGCTTTGTTTCCTAAAGTGAAAGTTGTCAGATTACACAATAAAATGTCATTATTTTTCTTGCTGTTCTCCTACTCTTTCCTATCTCATATCCTTGCTTCATTTTTTCTCTGCCCTTTTTTTCACTTCTTCCTTTCCCTTGCCTTCTATTCCTGGCTCTCCCTAACCCCCCTTATTAGCATTTTGTCTCTACACTCCCTCTTGCTCTTTTCCTGCCATTTCTGCTCTTCTCTCTCATTCCCAGTCACTCATTTCTTTCCTACTGAATTAACTCTGCCCCTGGTCTATGCATCCTGACAATCTATCTGTTTTTAATTGTTTCACTAAACTTAGCCGGACATTTCAGACAGCCGTGTACATTTAAACTGAGGACCTTTTCAAAGTCTTCATAATTCAACTTGATTTCATGTAGCTGATACAAGAGCCATATGTTTTTGTGGATCACGTATTGTTTCGCACATGTGAATACTTACAAAACAGACGTGGGTTTGGGTATCAATCGCTTTTGCTTTCAGAGCTGTCAATTTTGTGTTATGTAACAACACTGATACTTAAAAATGTGCTGAGATTTTCTCCATACTTCTAAAAATACTCTGAATAAATAACAAATAAGGGCTCACAAGGCTGAGTGGGCTTTGCTTGGCCTCCTTTCACAGGTGAAAAGGAAGCCCTCGCAGGCAACTCCCTGTCAGGGCTGGTAGAGTTTGAACAGCATCAAGACCACATTCTTCCTCCATTACCATCTCCATTACCATGGCTCATCACAGACATTGCCAGTATTTCTATTTATGGATTTGTCCCAACAAACTCTCTGGAAATGAACAATTAAGCTGCTGTGTCCTCAGAGCAGACCTAGTAGCCTTTACTCAGACAAAACTTTCCTGCATCACACCCTATGCTAAGGCTATAAAGGAGGGGACAGAAGAGGGAGAAAAACATAACAGATTCTGGCAAAGGCATCTAAGAAGATTCCTTTCACGGAAAGAGTTAAACTGAATGTTCTAATCCTGACCTAGGTGTGGGTGTCCCCTGCACATCTTTGTATCAAATGTGTGCATCTCTGGGGAGCAGTGGACAGAGACGAGCGCTGATCTAAACGGAGGGGAAAAGTTCTCACACTGATTCAATTAGAGCAGTCTATGTTGTAATATAGCTTCAAGGGATAACTGAAACTTTTGGAGAGTGACTTTTTTTTTCTTTCCCTTTTTCTTTCCTTTAGCTGCTGCCACATGGAGCTCATTTCACATTTCAGCTACAATGTAAGAGATACAGAAACCCATTTCTCACATTGTGTCACATCCACAAATCTACAGACACCTTCCTTCAATTAATCTGAGAATAGAGCCATGCACAGAGCTTTATATTTTCTGCCCTACTCCTGCCTTACCTTGGTTTCAAGGGGATGAACTTTCTTTCCAACTGCTAGCCAGAAAAGAGTAAGTGACCACCAGAAAATGATCCATCTCACTCAGTTCTGTGGAAAAAGTACAAAAGGTAAATCACCACCATTCTGTACTACAGTGACACAAAGCACAGGATAAAGAAAAAAGTACTGTTAACCCAATATATCAATAGAAGGAAAAATCCACACCTAATACAACAAGGCTGCACTGACTTTGTTACTACTGTTCTGATTTCCAACAATGAAGCATCAGTCCTAGGGAACTCTCCATGACCAAGTTACCCCTCCATCTGAGGTAGTCATTAGTCTGAAAATATCACAGAAATCTTTTTTCTGGGGGCTCTGAGGAGCTGGGCCTGCTTCATATGCTGTGGCTTGCAGCAACACCCCAATCTTGTTTGAAGAGTGAACAAGTATAACAATAGCAATACATACAAACCACAGAGAAAATTCCCATTCCTGGAATTCCCTGTGAGAGGTGAGCACCTTCCTCTCAAAAATCACCTGGTCCCCATCCCCTCACTGCATTGGGTACAGATGTGGATGCTCAGTGAGTATACAGTTCAGCTCTTGCTCTTCTCTGTATTGGTCACTCAGCAGATGAAAAAGAAAAGAAAAAAAACCACAAAACCCTGGAAAATGAGGCATCTGTTTGTTCACTGTGGAGAGCTCCCCTTGCTCAATACTTTAGGACATTGATGTTGATGATGAAGGGGAAAGTGGCTTCCCCTGCATCAAGGCTGGGCAGAGCAGGACTCGGGATGCAGCTGCAGTTTATTTCACTCTGTTTATATCACTCTGTTGGTGATGGAGACAACAATGTCACAGCTCACCCTCCAGCTGGGCTGACTGCAGGGGTGCAAGGATAAGAATAATCTTTGGGATCTTCCTTGGCTCGTTCAGTCAAGGGGAATCCTTGGCAGTCACACTGCTGGTGCACAAGTCCACTTGTCCAGCCTCAGTGCAGAACCAAAACAGGGGAGGGTCACTGCCAGGCCTCAGGGAGGGAGTTTAAAGTAGGACTTCCTTCTTACTTCAGTACAAATTATATCACAGAGCCTTGTGGATTCTTCCACTGTGCTTGATTTTCTTCAGCAAACTGTTTCCCCTATTACTTTTAAAATGTTCAGTTATTTTCCAAATAAATAGCAATAACTGATCATATAACGAATATCAGAATTCACACAGGATCTAATTAACTGAGAGCACCTTAAACACTGCTAGATTGGGAGCTACAGCATTTCATGATGCTGTTGCATAAGTTACAAACTGCTGCTATGAGCTAGCAGCTATCCTGTGTACCATGTGCCCATGCTTTAACAAATACAAGCTATGTACAGAAAGGAACATTTCCTTAACCTACACCCTCTATTTTTCTTCACATTTTGCAGTCACAAATGTGCTCGTTTGCTTGAGATTAATGGACCACACAGTAAGATTTTTTGGGGCATGGGGAATATAAAATGGATAAAATCACAAAAATTTGAATATGTGTGTACAAACCTTTTTCTGTTGCTACAAGGTCTCAGTTGCCAATAGAGGAATTTTTATAAACATGTGCTGTATCCTGCATGGATTTACAAGAAAAATAGTCTCTGAAGACTACTTGACACTTTCTACCTCTTCTACTAAGCACTGCTCTGCACAACTCTTTGGTAGTACAGGGCTACACTTCAAAACACAAGGACTCAGGACGATTTCTTACACAAAGGGCATTTTCCTTAGTGGAGAGACAAGCTGTTACAGATAGGGAACAACAGGGCAATGGTAAAAGCCTGCTGCCAGGACGGAATGTTACAGCCCCGGGAACGTCAGGAAGAGACAGCAGCAGTGGTGGTTAAGAGCAGCAGAAAAGAAAAAAGAAGCAGTGAGAGAAATGAAGAGGGGAAAAAGGAGAAATGTGCAACTGCGTATTTATTTCCCAGGAGTGCCCCACATTTCAAGACATAAGGAAGAACGTCCTGCAGACTGGGAAACCCCTCCCGCCCACCATGATATTTTCTGGCAGTCGGACGATCATGAGAGCGCCTGGGTCGTGGCCGACGGCGGGCAGCGAGCCACCCCCCTGCAGTGGGCAGCCTGGAGCGCTGGAGCCGGGCAGGAACCCCTCTGCACCGGCTGCCGGCGGGACTCGCCCCCGGTCGGGTGCGGTGCGGTGCCGGCAGGGGGCAGCTGCGGGCCAGGCCACCGGAGTCACGGCGAGAGCTCGGGGTGGGAGGTGAAGACACGACGGCTGCCCACATCGGGCCAACTGCAACTACTTAGGGTGTTTTCCTGCTTTAAACTCCAGAACGGGTAATGTGGAACATCAGAAAGGCACATGGGTGAACTCTACGTCTCTAATGGGAAACAGTTGAGAGTTCTACCAAATCTGTCACTTTTAAAATGAAAACATTAAAAGGGGCTAAGATAAAACAAAACAACAACCAAAAAAAAAAACCCCCAAAACTTGGAATAATGAACTTTGATTCAGATACTGAAAAATTTTCCTCAAGGAATGGAAAAACTGATGGGAAAGAAGAAGAAGAAAAAAAAAAAAAAAAAGGCAAACCGAAATCTTATGGTGCTTGTAGCAGCCTGAGCAGACATTCCTCTCTATAATCCCTTTGCTCCCTTACCACTCCGGGAAGGGGGAAAAAAACCCTTATGTGATGGCTCGTAGAGATTTTGGGACCTTCGGATATTTAAACAAGTGATTCCTATTTCTATTTCAGGGCAACCGGTGACAGTCCCAGACAACACTTGACTGCTCTGGGATGAACTAAACAGTAGTTTATCAAAAAAGGCAAACCAAGAGGCTTCCAAACTAAGCTCACCGATTCGGGGAAAGAACAAAAAAAAAAGAACAAAAAAAGAACAAAACAAAACAAAACAAACAAACAAAAAAAAAGAACAAAAAAAGAACAAAAAAAAAAAACAGAACAACAACAAAAAAACAAGGCAGGAGGCTCATCTACAGGAGATGTGGCCAACGATGTGTATTTAAAGAGAACTTATAAACTCTTCTGTCAATTTAAAAAACCTCCAGTTTCTTTTTCTGAAAACACACCTTGAGGGCATCACAGGAACCAGAAAGGCACCTGTAAGGCCGGGGGACAGAGAAACCATTCAGCCCGCCCGCTCCGTGCCCTTCCTGCCACGCACCGGGGACATCTGATCGTTGCCACGGCAATCCATGAGTACGCGAATAAAGTGCCTCCAGGATCCGTCTCCCACTGGTGCTAGTGGGGATCCCAGTCGCAGTTCCCATTGAGTGCGCATCCCTCCCGGCTGGGGATGGTTTGGAAGGCAGGAGGGAGACGGCAGCACACCACTCGCAGCAGGGCCGAGGTGAACACCTTGTTGAAAATGACACAGGGGAGAACCCCGGCTGCAAAAACCACAGCCTCCTGAGACCTGTCACTCCCCGAAACGCTTCTTAGCCTCAACCCGGGCCCGGAGTGTGTGTGGGGGTTTCTATTAGCCAGGCAGCCAGCAGCGGTGGACATTTGCCGCCGAGATGCTGCTCATAAGCGCTTTGCTGCCTGGGCTGTGCCAGCCCATATCGGCGCCCCTTATTATTCCGTGCTGGTGCTGTCAGCCATTCCCAGCCCAAGGGCTCGGCGGGCTGCAGCGAGGGCTGACTGCCAGCAGCCTTCGCACTACGATACTTATTTGTACCTGGGCGCGAAGAGCCTTGGAAATCGTGTGTCGGGTGCCACAGACGTAGTCGCTGATAAGCACTAAGCAATCACGCCTCTCAAAGCAAGGAGCGGAGGAAGCATCGTCAACAACACATGCCCGATAAAATTTTTTCCTGAACATCTTGTTAAAAGCAATCTGAAAAAATATGACTAGGGACTGATTCGTTTTTGTTTCTGCCCCCTTTTGATATCTTATGACACTACGCCTCGTGCTGTGCCCTGTCCTTTATTGATTGTTTGGGTTTTCACAGAACAGAACGATAATAATTTTAAAAATCACCGCTATCGTTGGGAAAAAAACGGGGGAACGGGCTCCGTGTCTTAAACAACAGGTCACAGACTTTTCTGAGTGGCGGAGCCAGCAGCGTGCCTCTAACGCCCGGCTTTTCTCATGCACCGCCCGGCCCGTGAGATAGAATCTGCCTCGCCACGGACCTGCTTCCCACCGTCGTCCAGAGCCCACTTTCAGGAGCCTCACGTTTTTTCAGACACTCCCGCCCCAGCCAAGAGCCAGAGTTCTCAGCAGTGAGTGTAATGCCCTCCCGAGAGCCAGACAACGGGCTGGTGCGCTGTGCGCCGCGCCCGCGCTGCCTTAATGTAATCGAAAATAGTCAGTGTAACCGACAGATAGGATCTTCCGTCCCGTTACTTCGTAACCGCTCCGAATTAGTGGTGTGTGTGGCGAAATCCCGTTGGAGAGAGAGTGGAAAAAAAAAAAAAAAAAAAAAAAAAAAAAAAAAAAAAAAAAAAGACTTTAAACGAAAGTAGGGGGCCAACTGAACTGCCATCAAAATGTCGTAGTTGCAAGGACCTGCTGGAGCCCCCTGAGCAGTCAGAGGAGGCTCCTGGTCAGGGTGGGCTGAGGGGCCGGATGGGTTCCCATGCCCTCCAGGGAAACCGAGCTCTGGACCCCCGGTATTTGAGGACAAATCCCAAAGCAAGGCAGAGAGAGCCAGTGCTTCACTTTTAGATACCACCTGAGGAGATTTCTCACAGTATTTCTTCTCTGTGCAACTTGAGGGATAGTAAGGCTCCCCTTCTTAGCGCAATGTGTTCGTGCTCTGTGTTCCTGGACTCCCTCTCACCGGGAGACCGGGAAAGTCCCCGCTAGGAGTGGGGACGGGCTCCATCGGGGCGCAGCACAGCCACGCTGCCTACCACCGGGCTCCGTGTGCTGAGACAGGAACAAGCACGAGGTTTTCTCGAAACCTCCGGTTCAGACAACATGCAGCTGATTTTGAACGAATTCCCACCAGCGCACCAAATCCTGCAGCTGCTTGTTTAGCTAATAAAAAACCATGTGGTCTCTGAACAAGAAGAAGGGAAAAGATGTCCATTCAAGTAAACTGTAAGTGAAAACTCATTGATTACCTCCGCCTTCCTGTCTCTGATTTGATTAATCATTTGCCATCGTGCTTTCCGAGTTACTTCTGTGTTGGTTTCCCTCTGCCTGAATCCTGTAAGACTTTTCCAGAAGGGCGGCTGTGATGTTGAGACCAACATACTGTAAACAACCACAAGAAGCAGAGCTAATGTCTTCAATACAGCTCAAGGACTAAAATAAACTCATTGCATTTGGCCAGCCTGAACGATTGTTTTGGTGAGCGCTTCCCAGGCCCGCTGCTGAGCACATCCCTGGGGGCTACCTGGGGAGGGCAGAGGAGCAGGGGGGAGGGCGCCGAGCCCCGCCGGGAGGACCCTCTTTTTCCCCCTCGTCCGCCTGAGCTGCTCAGGGCCGCATCCCTGCTGTGGGGCAGATGTTTCACTGCCGAAGAGCGAAGCCCTGCCAAGAGATGGACATGACCCACAGAGTCAGGGATGGCTTCTGGGGGAGTGCGATAGGTAGATAGAGAAGGCGCAGGGGACCCGCAAAGCTAAGGGCCCCGCCTGACGTCCGGTTCCATCCCCAGGCCCTCGCAGCCAGGCTGTGCCCAGTGCAGATCGGCGGAGCTCGCCGCTGCGGTGGTGGCTCTGTAGCGCGTCTCGGGTCTCTGCGATCTGGTTATTACGGCCCTGTCCGTCGCCCACAACAGTGTCGGGCTTTTTCGCTCTCGCAGTATTTTTTTTTCACAGTCTTTTATTGCCTAAGACACCACACTGGATGTCGGTGCCCACCTGCACCAAGCTGGCTCTTTGCGTGTGAAGCTCGCTGCCCTCCCCTGAAAGCGGGCAGGACAGGACCCAGCAGGACAGGCAGAGCCCTGGAGAGGGGAAGGAGGGATCCCCGATCCCTGCCCTTCGTCCGTCCCATCGGGCCGCACTTTGGCAGCGCAGGGCCAGTGTCTCGGCCCGGGATGCGGCGGACGAGAAGACGGAGAGAGCGTCCGGGAGTCGCGTCCGTCACACACACAGAGAGGAGATTTTTAAAGTAACAAATGTACTTTTTTATTATTATTTCTGAAACAAAAATATCGTTTTCGGCTTAACAATAGCCGGATCTTGCTGAATGAAGCCCTTGCATATTTTCCTGTTTTAATTGGTTGCATAATAAACAGTCTTGACCCCGCACTCTCTTTTCAATGAGTTCAGGGTGAAACACCGACCATGGGACTGGAAATGACTTTTTCACCACTTAAAACACGGACAAGAATACCAGGAATCAGGCGGTATTAAACAGCCGCAGCGGCCGGGGTGGGAGAAGGGTACAAGGTGAGAGCTGTGTGTGTGTCGTCTCCCAAAGCACGGCTCTGCCCCGCCCTGCCCGCAGCCACCGGCACTGGCACCTACTCGCCCCAAGGACGACGAGAGGAGCCGGGGCTCTCCGGGCCGCCGCCGCTGCCCTACCCTAGGGTCCCCCTGCACCCCGCTGTCTGGCGGCTCCCCCCAGCGCTCCCGGAGGGCTGCAGGCAGAAGGCAGCGGTACCATGCTGTGCCGTCGGGAAGCTCTGCCACCCTTCGAGCCCGGCCCCAACTTGAATGCTGCGCAAAAGACTAGCGAAAAAAACCCAAACCTGCGGCCGCCAAACACCCCACCGGGTCAGACACTGCCCCGGGGGCTGCAGCTACCGGAGGCGGTGGGAGCCCTCTCAGCCTCGGGCTGCAAAAGCTCCCCTGTTCCCACTAAGTGCACGGGCAGCTCCCGCGTCAGCAGTGGTCGAGGCAGACACTTCTATGCCCGTTCCGTGCAGGGAGAAAACAACCCTCTCTCTCCTGCTTTCATCTCTCGCCAGCGTTGCATAAACCTGCGGCCGCGGCGGCAGCGAGTAGCTAAGCCGGACAGGGGTTCCGGGTCCCCGTGCCTGGGTCCGCGACGGGCGGCGGCCCCGAGGCTGGAGGAGGTTACGTGCCACGGTACTGGTCCGGGGAGCGCGTCCCGCTCTGTGGAGCGTTCGTCCTTCCATCATTTATATAACGGGGACAGGCTTTACACAACGCACAAGCCCCGTTCTTGCCAAGAGACTGACTCCAGGCTTCTTGCTTTCGTATGAGACCGACGGGGCTACTGGCAGCCGGGGGGCAGGTGGAAGCCGCGGGAGGAGGTGGTAGCCCAGGGCGAGGGACCATGGAGCCGCAGTAGGCAACCCCTGGCCAGCGCCTTTCGTGCCCACGGGGCTGCCTACACGTGGGGTCGGTACAGCTGCCTTCTCCGGCTGTTCCAAGTGCCGCTATCCCGGAATGTGGGTCTGATGCTACCCAGCCTGCCCAGTGTTCTGGGGACGCGGGGGGACAAGACTCTTAGAGGAGGCTCAGTCCCTGCCTGCCCATGCCTGGGTGTTCGCGAGAATACAGCAAGTTCCCCGGCAGCTCCCTACCACTCAGTCCAGTGCATGCTGCCCAGCGAACAGGGTGTGGTGGCCGCCTCTCTCTCCAGGCCGCCGGGACATGAACGGGAGGCCCGGTCGTTTCTGGCAGCAGCCGAGTACTGCTGCCGGAGGTACGAGCCCTGACCGATCTTTGGCTTTGCCTCTGGTTTCCCATCCTCCGTGTGGAGGGCTGAGGTCAGAGCGAGACGGAGGTGCCGGGGGCACGGCCGGGCTGGAGGCAGCCCGGGGCCTTAGCAGCCACATCTCGCGGGTCTGGCCAGGGGAGCGGTCCGCACCGGGACTGCCCGGGCGGGCCTGGGGGCATGGTGGAGGGAGGAGATAGAGGCCGTAGCCAGGACACGGTGGCTTTTTAACGAACGACGCGAGTTTACAATCGGTGCAACTTCTGTTTATAAAATACAGAAAGCGATCGTGAAAACATCCTACAGGCGTCTGCAGAGGCTGACTCAGGGACATGCTGCTGCGGGGAGCGGTGCGGGGGGTTCGGGGCGGAGGCGAGCAGAGCCCCGGACGGGCGGAGGGAGCCCGGCAGATGGACAGGGCATCAGCCTAGCAGGGCGAGCGGCCTCTCCCGGCCCTGTGCGGCCACATCTATCCCCTGGTGGGCTCAGCCCCCCAGCAGCCTCAGATAAGATAGCGCAGTGGGTGAAAGCAGACCGGGGACCCCGAGGTCACCTTTGGCTGCTCCCAGGCAGCCCCGGCACTGCACTCTTTTGAGTAGGGAGGCCCTGGTCCGGGGGCAGCGATTGCCCATGGCCGAACGGCAGTCAAACGCGCTGTTGCATGCCTCTCCGTACTGACACAGCCGGGTGCCGGTCACGCACGGCAGGCTCCGGCTCTCCGGGACACCCCTCGAGAATCGGAGCAGCCCCCGGCGCCGTACGGACCAGGCTACAGTCGCCTCCCCCTGCCCTTCAGAACGGCCAAGTATGATTTTCACAGCGAGGCCCCAGCCGCTCTCGGGCTTTTGCAGCCCGACCAAGAGATGGGACAGCCCGGGAAGAGGCCCGGGGCGACGCCGGCTGGGCCCGGGAGGTACTCCTGCCCTCCCTCCGCCCTGTGCCCACTGCTGGCGGCGGAAGGCCTTTCTCTTGCCAGCTCGCCACGGCCCCGACGTACCCCGGAGGAACGAAGCGGGGCTAGAAGCAGTACCAACTAAACAAGCAACAAGCAGCCAATGCCGAGCCACACGGTGCAAGGCTGCCGGGCTGCATTTGCCGTACGGTCCTCGAGAGGTGTGAGCGACCCTGCCTGTCCTCTAAACCTCCAGCTGCCACCTGAGGACCCCGAGCACGCCAGAGAACTCGAGCGAGAGCCCCGCTCCAGGCAGCGGCCGGCAGAGCCATGAGTGGCAAAGGCGTGAGTAGGGGCCGTGTCCCATGTGCGCTGCCAGCATCAGGGCTGCTCGATCTGTCCTTTTGCCTCCCGTTAACTTAGTTTTCGTGGAGGGTCAGATTTCGCTTCTTCTCTCCGGGTCCCCGGGACAGCAGCTCTGCCCTGCAGCCCCCTGTGAACAGTGCGGAGAGGCCAGGCAGCGACCCCCTTTTTCTCAGTCCCCCATCACTGCCCGGGAGCAGAGCCCCACGGCCACACCATCGCTTCCAGCGCGCTCCCGTTCGGAACAGGGCCTAGGAACCGGGGACAGAGGGCAGAGCAGGGCCTCCAGCCCTCCAGCAGGGCCGGTTTGGCCCAGCGTGTGGCCCCAGAGCCCTTCTCCCGTGGCCATGCCCGCCGGGCTGTGCTGCAGCAGAGGTAACGGATCCCCAAGTCCCCCCAGTGATTTCTGCCACCAAGCTGGAGGCTGCCGTTTCCTGCCGTGCAGGAGGCCCAGGCAAAGAGGGAGAGTGTCAGGCAAGGCCCTGTCTGCACCCAGCGCCTACGGGGCAGGCCTCCCATGGGCCCCACCGGAGCTCCCCGGCAGCGGGAAGGGAATGCTCACCCCCGGTACCGAGTTTCTCCCCTGGTACCAGGACGCTCCGGGGAGCGAGCTGCCTGCACAACCCGGAACAAACGGAACACCCGCATCCCCGTTCTCGCCCGCCGAACAGCAGGCCTGGCCCAGGCTGTCTTTCAAGAGGACTCGCTGCGTCCTGGGCCGACAACGGGCGGGGGCCATACTGCCTGCCTCGCCGTCGCTATCCCCATCACCTCCTGAGACCCCAGGCACCCGCGCAGGGGCCGCCGCCTGCAAGCGCGGGCAGCCGATGAAGCGAGATCCAGGCCTCGAGACCGCCACTGTCGGATCCACCGGCCCGGAGGAGAAAGCGAGACCCGCAGCGGTTGCCAGCACTAGCACTGGCCTGCCCCGATGGGAAGCGGGACTGCGCTGTGCCGCCCGGCGACGCGGCTCCAGGCAGGAGCGTACAAAACGAAAGCGGTGCAGAGGTGTGCGGCGGGCAGACCCCCGGCACTGCCCAGAGAACTCAGCCTCCGGGCGCCCCGGAGGGCCGGGTCCGCGGGCGAGGTGCTGGCGGCTGCCGGCGCCCGGAGCGGAGCCGCTCCCGGGCCCGCCCGCCTGCGCCGCCAACGAATCGGTCTCCGCATCTCCGCGTCGGCCGCCGAGACAGCACCGGGGGCCGGGAGGCGCTTCCCGCCGGCCTTATCCTGACGCTGTGCGGCCCGCCACGGCGCTCAACGGAGCCGAGACAACCTTCAAACACAGCCCGCGTTTTTACTGCAGTGAAGCAGGCTTGCGCGGCTGCGGAGAGCGGTGCAAACCCGCTGCCGGTACGCGGAGTTGGGAGCTGTGCCCGGCCCCGGTAGCCGGCCAGGCAGCGCGGAGCGGCCTCGGCACAAGGCGCCTGCCCTGTTCTGCGCTGTCTCTTCTCGATCCCGAGCACGGAGGAGCGAAGTGAAATAAAACGGTGTGGAAAGAAGGAAAGGCGTTTTATTGGAGACTTTAAAATGCTAGAAAGTACAATAAAAGTGCTAGTTCACTCTATAAAAGTTGGTCCCAAAATGGTACTAAGCCACAGCATCTAACAGCTTACATAAACATTTATCAAATCGCTATGAACTGGCCCCTGTATTAGAAACGCTATTTTTTTTCACATTAATCTATGTAAAATTGAAGGATCAAAACTTTTTAAGAAGGGTGAGCACTCAAAAGCAGAACCTACCGGAAAATCCATTTTGGGCCAGGTTTGGGGTCAAAAAACCTAAGATAGTTTAAACTTTCATTATTAATAATAATATGCACACGGAAAAGTATTCCAATTTATAGGAAACCGTCTTTTTTTTTTTTTTTTATAACATCAAATCTTTTAAGACCTGTATAAAATTACTTTTTTAGACCTCAGAGGACATTGTCTCCTTTAAAAAATATATTTATCACTGCCGAAACGTTTCACGAGTGATCCTGTCGGGTTTTGTTCGTTGGTTTCTAATAACCAGCAATATCGCACATCTGCTGTTACAGCAGTCCCAACCTAAGTACTATTTTGACATAAAACCACAGCTGAGAAGAAGCGCAGTGCTTTGCAGACCGAGGAAGAAGAAAGAGAAGATGAAGAGGAGGAGGAGAACGACAAGCACCGCGGGCATACAGCAGTGTCTAGGCCCCGCCAGCCCCGCACAGCCCCGCGTGGAAATGCCTCTGCTATTTACAAGCTCCCTAGGCTGAGCCCGAAAATATTACGGCCAAATTACAATCAAGCTAAATTTTGAGGGCTAAACAGCCTATTTTCAATTACGTGCTCCCCCCCTCTTGCAACTCCCTTACGAACAAATAAACACACGGAGAAACGAACGGTAAATCCGAGCTCGCCGGCCCGGCGCAGTCCCGCTGGGGAAGCTCCCACACTTACACACCGCCTTTTCCTCGTAGGACGATTCCTACACTTACACTATATGCGGAGCTCGACTACTATTTTCTCACCGCAACAGTCTGCGCACGGAAAGAGGAAAGTCCGCAGCTAGAAAGGAGGAAAAACACACAAGAGCGGCGGAGAACGCGGCGAGATCGGAGAGGGACAGCGGGTCCCGGGCAAGGGCATTTCTGCGGCGGCGGCCGGCCGGAGCCTCCCTAGATGTCTATGCGGGAGTGCAGGGCGCTGTGTTTGCTGTCGTGCTCCCAGTAGGAACAGTGCATCATAGACAGCTCGGCGGGCTGGCGGGCGCAGGCGAACTGGAGACCTGCTCCGTTCGCGGCCGGGGCCGCGGGCGGTGCGGGGCTGGCCGGGCTGAGCTGCTGGGGATGGTGGGCGTGAGGGTGGTGGTGGTGGCCCATGCCGTTGTAGGAGTTCACCATGCTGGGCAGCGCCATGCTCTGCACCCGCGAGTAGGGGCTGTAGGAGGCCGGGCCCGAGAGTCCTTTCACATTGACGGGGCTGACGTTCCCGCCAGACATCTGGCAGGAGGTGTAGGGCATAGGCGCGGGCGTCTGTGCCAGCGGCCACGAGTTGTTCATGAAGGTGGACTGCAAGTACTTAGGCGGGGAGAGGTAGCCGTAGCTGTCGGGGCTGAAGAGTGTCTTGCCGGGCTGGAAGTGGGTCGGGGGGGGGCGGAAAGGCCGCTTCATCCTTCGTCTCCTGCGGTAGTTGCCCTTCTCGAACATGTCCTCGCAGGCCGGGTCCAGGGTCCAGTAGTTGCCCTTGCGCTCGCCGCCGCCCTCCCGGGGCACCTTGATGAAGCACTCGTTGAGGCTGAGGTTGTGACGGATGCTGTTCTGCCAGCCCTTCTTGTTCTTCTCGTAGAAAGGGAACTTGCTGATGATGTACTGGTAGATCCCGGACAGCGTGAGCCTCTTCTCCGCGCTCTCCCGTATGGCCATGGCGATGAGGGCCACGTAGGAGTAGGGGGGCTTCTGCGAAGGGTCTGGCTTCTCGGGGCCCTTGTCGGTGCTCAGTTCCTCTTTGCCCCGCTCTGGCTCCTTGGTACCGCTGGTGTCATGTGCCAGCAGTGCGACCGTGTCTCCCTCGCCGTCCGGGTAGTTGCTCATCATGGTGCCCCGCGTCCGCCGTCCGGGGAGCGCAGCGCAACGCCGCGCGATCCGGAGCGCTGCCCGGTGCGCAGTGCGCCGAGTCCTGTGCTGGCGGCCGTCCCGCCGCGCACTCGCAGGGGTCTAAGTCGGGACCGGGATGGAGATCAGGAGGCACCTCTCGCGGCGCCGCTGGTCCGTGCAGCGCGGCGGCGGCGTCCCTGCCCCGCGGGCTCCGCTCCCCTCTGCCGCGGCGGCCGGGTTCTTTTCTGATTTGTATGGGCCCGGCCGAGTTCCGCTTTCGTCAGGATCCCGCTCCCCTATGGCCGCCGAGCCGCTGGGCACGGCCGAGTTCACCCCGCAGTCACGGCGCCGCGCTCAGCCCCGCGCATACGCGGCCCGACGTGGCCCCGCGAAGCGGTACGGAACCGCCCCAGCTCGGCCGCGCCGCCGGGGGCGGGGGATGGGTGGGTGGGACGGGACGTGTGGGGGGCGTTGAGCGAGGACCCGCCGCCCGCCCGGGGAGCCCGGCGGGGCCCGCAGCGCTGCGCTCCCCTCCCGGCCGGGCAGGGGCCGCGCTGGAGGCGGTGGGTGCAAAGGGGGTGTGCCCGCAGCCGCAACGCTCGCCCCTGGCCCGGCGCTGTCACACGTCCAGCCGCACACGCGGTCGCGTTTATATGTCTTGGCCCCGGGCCCCGCCAACCGATCGCGCCCAGGGAGCACCAGGAGGTTGTTGCTGCTCCTTGCAAGTCGGTTCTTGCCGCCCTTACTTGCAGAAGGCAGAGAGCAAGAGGTGTCGGGTCGCTCCTTCTCCCTTCCTGCAAAGTACGCGTAGGCACCCAAGAGCGGCTGCGGGGCTGAAAGCTGCCCCGAGGGCCGCGGCAGAGTGGCAGCTTTCCTGCTCGTTCCCCTGGAGGGTTCCGGCTTATTTCACCACGGTTCCCGGAGCTTCGACATTCCTCGTCTCCTTCCCATTTCCTGCCTTCAGGTAGAGACTCCTCGAGCAGCAGAAAGGAAGTCTCAGCTAGTCCCAATCACTAACACGGGGCTGCTCCAACCGCGGGTAAAGAAGCCAGCAGGCGGACAGAGGATGCCGTACACTTATTTCTAACGGCGCCTTCAGCCTGAACCTCAAGAGCAGGGCGAACTGGCCCCGTTTGTTCCCCTGAGCTTACCCAACAGAGCCAGATCGAGATCCGCTCGGCCGGGGCCACCTGCGCTCCCCAACTGCGGTTCCCACCCAGCCCTCGGGGCCCGGCGCCGCCGTCAGCCCGCTGCTGCCGATACGGCTCCGCTGCGGGGGTCTGTCCGCAAGGACCTGGCCTCGTCTCCTGTACTTAAGCACAACTTCCGTGGAGGAGCCCCACGTACGTCTCGGCGGCCGCAGATCCGCGGGCCAGCAGGTCACGGCCCTCACACTCGTTTCTGCCCTTCTTGAACGTGAACCGCTGCACATCATTATTCCCCGCCCAGCGGATTTAACATGCTACATCAGTTTTCGTAACCAAACGTAAGCCCAGAGGGCTTGGCAGCTCTCGAACGGAGTGCCCGGTGCAGCCAGCCTCTCCCGTCAGGGTGCCCGGGGGCTTCGGCATCCGCTGCACAGATCTCCGGTTCCTCTGCTCAGCACACCGGTCCCTGTTGTCCCCCCTGGGAGAGACTCTTTGTGGGTAAAGGCAGTCGAAGATGTAGAAACGTGTTTTAATCTAGAAATACAACATTTATATATATTATTATATTTAACGGCTAAAATACATTTCTACATCTTCCTTCGCCTTATAGCCATATAACAAATTCTTTAACTCTTGTCGGCGGAGAAAGGCATACCCTAAAACCTGGACTGCATAAATTCGGTTACAGAAAGAAGGCCTCTGTATTTCCACACATATCCACGGAGACAGCACACTCTGCCCCTTAAGCACACAAACGAAACCGCGGAGGGATGAACTCCCTCAGGGGCTCTCCTCCCAGGCGGGCCCCCGGCAGCCCACTCGGAGCGGAGCAGTGGGGCAGCCGGAGCCAGCTGTGCCCCGGCGAGGCGGCGCGCCCGGGGCCGGCTTCTTTCTGCCGGCCACCCATGCTGCTCTCGGCGCTCCCACTCGAAGGCATATCCGCGGCGAGGGCCGGTGCAGGTGTAACAGCACTGCTGTGTGTGTCATCACCTCCGCCAAATGGCAGATTCCTGCCTTCTCATTCCTAAGCCGGGCGTGCAGCTCTTTACCAAGGCTCGCTCCCTCACAGAGGACATTTGACATCCGAGGGGCTTGTTTGGGGGTTTTTGACAGCCCCACCAACGGGGATTTAGGATGAACATCAGGGCAGAAGCTCAGCTCAGCTCTGGGAGCAGCGGTCGGGCCGAGAAGCGGCAAAGGTGAGCGCGCAGCCCCGCGTGCGTCTTCTTGACCGTGTGACACAAGGGCAGACAGGCACCGTCGGGCTCTTCCCTCTCCTCGCTGCTAATTAAGCCCTTCTTGGGACATTAAAGAACCACTTGAAAACGTATGAGCCCTCCACTACAGCTGAAGGTTAGAGGAAAGCTAAGGTCTCGCCGGCACTCACAGCAATGTCACAGCGAGGGGAATGCAAGTAACAGGGACGGTCAGCGAGTAGAGGGGTGGGGGAGCCCTTCCCGGTGAAGGAGTGGAGGATCCTGCCGCGACCCCGGGGAGCGGCCCGGCCCGACTGTGGCTGTGCGTCCGTACCGTTCCCGGGGCCGGGCAGGAGTCTAACAAACCCGGAGAGAGCGAGTGCAGAAGGAGCCTGCAAAGGTGCTCCCGGACTGGGCCTGAAGCCTACCTCGGGGGGTCGGCGGATCATGGCACCGTTGCCGGGCCTCTGGCCCGCTGTAGCGAGGGGCAGATTCCACCGCGGGACGCTGAGGGGCGGTGAGGAACGGGCTCAACCTCAAACGAGGTCAGAAGAGCCCTGTTCCAGGTATAGAGAATCGGGGGAGGAGGAGGAGGGCAGAGCGGGACTCGGCGGGACTCAGCCCCAGCCGAGCAACCCCGCTAAGAAGCGTCCCGGGAGGGAGCCCTGATTCTCCGGTACCAAGCTGGACCGGGTCATCCTTGCCAAACGGAGCGTGGAACCCTCCGCTGCGGCCCCAAGTCCGGGATTCCGACTAGGAAGTGGCTGAGCCCGTACGCGCGGCTGGAACCGCCGTGCGGAGCGAGGCACAAGTGGCGGGGGTCTCCGCCGAGGCCACCGGGGAGCGCCGTGGGGACACGAGGCAGGGCGCTGCCCCCACGCCGTACCCCAGCATAGCGGACAAGGCTTCCCACGAACACCGTGCCTCCAGCTTCAGTGCTGATAAGGCTCGAATAGCCCGAGTGTTGTTTAATTTGTTTTGGTTTTTTTTCTTTACTCACCCCAGAGCGGGCAGCAGGGACGATTTCTACCTGGAAGGTCTGGGTTCGGTTTGTTTGAATATGTGGCAGGCTTCCTCAGCCAAACGAGATTTTTTTTCTCTTGGAGGGAAAACGTGTTTCTGGCGGGGAGCGTTAGGACGCCTCTGGCTCGGAGCTCCCCGCTCCCGCCCGGCCCGCGCAGCCAAGCCGCCGCCTGCAGACACTGGCGCAGGGCTCCCTCCTCCCGCTCCGAGATCCGGACGGGGACAAGCGACGCAGCCCCTTTGTCCCTCTCTGGGGGCCATGATATGGCCAGTGCTGGGGTGCAGAGTAAGGAACCACCTTTCGGGACCTCTCTGTCCCTCAGCACGCCGCGGCGGTAACTACATTAATTCGCATTCATTTGACTCGCGTAGAAACGTCGCGGACACAGATCTAGAAGCGGATCCAGGCGCTCTTGTTCCGTGCCCCGTTTCGCCGACGAGCGCGAACCGCGGTAAAGCGGGGCCCCAGGAACCGCGCACGGCTCTCGGCGCCGGGAAGGGCGGGGGCACCCTCGGTACCCCCAGCGCTTTTCCCTTCTTCGGCACAGCCACCAAAGCAGGGGGAACAGAGTAGTCACCCTGCTACGGTTTCAAGTATTTCGAGTTTCTTCCGTTTTCTCCCACCCCGCCAATATTACTACTCTTTTAGATCGTGGAGTATTTATTCCCGTAACAAACAGGAGAACAAGGTTACTCGTAAACCCGGCATATCTGTCCTGCATCCCGGCGCTCGTGAGAATTAACAAAATGTACTGTAATAAATAAAAATATTCTGACCTCAATGAAAAAGCACCAGATTTAATCTGTTAAGGGCTGGAAAGACTCAGGCGTTTCCCTACGTTACCTATGCACGGGAACCGTGTTCCTGTGGGGTGCGCAGCGCGGAGGTACCCGCGGTACCCCTCTCCCTAGCCAGGCAGGCCGCCCCCCCTTCCTTTCCCGGCCCCGTTTCACCCCCTTTCCAAACGACACCTGAAGGCAGATCCTCGATCAGCACGATTAGCACAGCACCGACTTACCACGAATAACAACCTTTGCAGCCTTAGTGCAACTATTATGCGAGACAAAATTGCATGAGTGTGGCTGCTTTCAGACCCTAAACTCCGGTTTGAAAAATCTTTCGTTTTCCGAACCTTGTCTCTGGCTTGGGCTGCAGATCACCTCATTCATCTAGGGACACCACAAACACACACAATCCTCTTTCCCATCTATTCCGGATCCGCGGCAGCACAGTCCTGAACATTTAATAAACGCCCTTGAATTACATTACTTGGCATATGATGGCAAAACAAGGAAATATTCACCTGGAAAGTGTCTTCTTCTGCATGAATAACTCATTGTCAAAACTTCGGGCATACATAGGTGCGTATATGTTTTGCAGTGAAGAATTTAGTTTCTCATTTCTACTGTAAAGCTAAAAATTCTGGTAGCTTCAGGCTTGTTTTTACAAGCTCCCAGCTGTACAAGGATTTCTGTTTTTACAGGAAAAACTAAGCAGTCCATAGACCATGATGGCTGTACATCCATAATGTGAGCTTCATGAGGAACAGAGCAACTTTATTATGATCTGGACTGAAATCACATTGAATAAAGGTCCATCTAACAGGACCTGAGGGAAAAGTCACAAATGGGCTCAATTCTATACCCACTCCAATGGAAATTTTAGATGGAAAAGTTTTCGGACCCAGAGAGTAGATTTCTCTCTTCAGCTGACACTATGAGAACACTTTTTACTGTCCCATTTCATTTTGAGCCTGTTCCTATTGCCTCAATATGAAAGAAATCTCTCTGACGAGACAAGGTAGCCCCAGCCTTTTCCTCGCTTCCACTCCTGCTTCCTATTTCTTCTCTACTCAGTTTCTTTTCTGTAGCCTGAGCCAGAGTCTTCACTACAGTGTATTTGTTTATGCTTAAAGGACAGGCCTACAAAAAAACAAACTATATATTTCACCCTACCATTTGGTAGTTCCTCTCTTTCATCTAAAAACACAGCCTGATCCAAGGAAGGTTCTTGAATTCACACAACCAGTTACATGATGAAATGCAAACAGTTTCTTGTGGTATTGAATGGCAGCCCCGCAGCAGAGTTCAGGTTGGCTGTTATGGATTCACTAGTTACGGCTCTGCAGGATAATCCTGTGTTACTGCCATCCTGCAGTTAGTGGCCTACAGCAATGCTGCTGAATGCTGCAAATAAAAACAAACAAGCCAGCCTCTTCTTTTTAGACAGAGTAGAAATTATGTCTGTTTAGGAAGCTCGAAGGAAAGATCGTTTGTATGAGAGCCTGACAACTTCCAAAGCAAGCTGCTCTTTCTAGCACTTTGGAATTGGTGCTTATTTTTCTACAAAGCATGGGTGGGGAAAAAAAAAAAGGAACAAAACCCTCAAACCATACAAGTCCACTCATGTCCAGATCACCCTGAAGTTGCAAATTAATAGCATTGTACAACAAAATCAGAGCCAAAGCAGGCTTCTCCCATTGTTGCTACAGATACACCGTTTAACAGATCATTTTTAGGTAGTAAAAAAATCTGCATCCTTGTTTAGTGCTTTTAAAAAAAAATCACTGTTAAAGATTCAAGCAGGGAAACAAAAAATTCTTCCAACCAATATGAATATGAAAGAAAATTTTTGTCTTCTATTACTTCTCTGGAACATAGCTCCCAAACTATAGCCACAGTCCTCTATGAACTCATAGAATCTACCCAAGTCTGTTTTCATACAGGATGTAGGAAGTTACTGCTTTAAGGAAACAATATTTGAGATAATTTTTCAGATTACAAGTCAAAACTCCTAAATTTAGGAGACATAGTATAACAAAAAAACTGGAGTGTTACTGATTGAGAGGAGAGCAGTTCTCATCTTATAGATAAAACTTTACCATCAAAAGCCCTTTTAGCCAGACCGTTATACTAGTAGAGATATTTTAATATGGAGATCCTGTACAACAGGCTTGTGGCTTCATTAAGCTCAAGCAGTAGATGCTTGCTTGGCCATGTCCACACTGGGTGTACCTTGCTGTGGAAGTTTTGTGGACACTCATGCTCAATCTCATGCTGGGGAGTGTAATTCTTACAACAGACCTGGCCAGATGGGGACATGCTTGCACATGTTTGCAGCTCTGTCAGTTCTTAGGGTGCGTGAGTAGCTCATGGTGACTTACTCAGTCATCTGTGTACTGTGAATTCAAGTTTTGTCTTTAGCCGTTTCTTGAGAATTTGTGCAGGGCATGTTCAGTGCTCTCTGGCCACTTTCTGCAGGGGAGGTGCTACCCTGGGAACAAAGCTGCACAGATACAGCAATATACTGTAAAATCCTTGTACAGTTGTATACTCAGAGTTTGATATCTGCATTATGACACTGAAATTCATGCTCGTTTTCCATTTCTGAGCAACTAGAAGCAGTTGCACTTGGCTAAAGCTAAGTAGTCAAGTCTCAAGGTCTTCGAGAACTTGTAGAAGGGGCTAGGTAAGCCAAGAACAGGATGCTTTTGTTTTAAAATAGACTGTCCATATCTGGAGTTTATGTACATATCACCTATATAAACAATTTGTGAATAACTGCACATACACACAAGCTTCTCCCCCATCTGCTTATTGAGCAGAAGCCCTGGGTGGAAGACCTAGAGAACACCCTGCCAGCTCCAGAGGGCAGAGTCAAGGCTGGAGAGGACTACCGTGTCCCTACAGAGTATCCACCTCCTCTTAAAAACTAGAAGTGTTAGATGCAGCCCATGCTCAGGAAGAATATGTGGCATTGCCCCACTGATGTACAAAGAGTCTTCATGGACTGGAACAATAAAGACTGTTTTTTAAGCTCCCCAAGTGGAACTGGTGCACTTGACAAATCCCCCCCAACTCTAGCTGTGTCTCTTCTGAGCACATACTGCACTTTAAACAATGAGAAGCACAAGTTTGTTTCTCTTTAAATGTAACTACTATGTTTCTGAAAAGATTGTAAGATTGCAAATTATATAACTAGGTTTGATCTGAGAACAAATCTGTTTTCTTGGATCAGACTACAGGCAATCTCCAGAGAAAAACGTAAAAAGTGATGTGATGGAACTGATTTTCTTCCTTTTGGAGGAAAAGAGCTAAGCTTTAGCCAAAGTCAACTTCAGATTGCATATAGTCCCCCCAAAACTAAAATGCATAACTTGAAAGCTTGCACTCATTGGAAACACAGGTTGTGGTGCCAGTGGAAGGCAGATTTGACTCTCAGACACCTTTTAAGCTCCTGCATTGTCCCAGCTAACCAGTGTGCTTTGAAGCACAATGAAATCCCAAAACATTAGATTTCCCTTCACAGCAAGAATAGAAACATTGAAGAAGCTGAATATTTCAGTTTGAGCACAGCCACCTAAAATCTGGAAGTTGATTTTTGTCTGTACAAATACCCTGAGGTCTTTGTTTATCTCCATCTTATTCCAGCCTTCTGTGTATGCAAACCTGAACTGGAAATCTACCAAACATGGGAGTCTGCATGACATTTCCAGCCTGTCCCACTTTTGACCTGACCAGAAACAGCATAACAGACTTGCTCACAATTTTCCAGCATTTCTGGTCTTGTTTGCAATGAGAGCAAGGAAATGCAGAGCAGACCAAACATAAAAATAACTAACCAAACCTTCTTAGACTCTTAGAAGGGGGTTGGTTCAAATCCAGTTGAGATATAGATGAAAGTTCAGCCTTTTCATTTTATTACAGTTTGTTTACTTACATTTAATTTCATTTTAACTTGTTTTATTTTTTTGGTCCATTTTGTAGCTATCCCTCACAACAAATAAAAGAGATACACCCATTATAAGAATAGCTGTTGGAAGCAGTTAAGTCACACAGAGGAGTCCAAGCTATGCTAGGCACAAATAATTCCACTCTATGACCCCAGGGCTCAAGTCAAAGTGCTGTGAGAGCCATCCAGAACAACCTGGTCAGAAAGCAACAGCTCTGAGTGGAGGTCAGGACACACCAACATCTTCTCCATGGTGGGATTCAGGGCTGTGGCCATCACAGCCCACAGAAATGATGCTGATTGGAAAGGGGAAGGGTGAAGAATGCCATAAATTTCAAAGATTCATCCCATCTCCTGGAAGCCTCTGCCAGAGCAGTTCCTGCAGAACTCTGGCAAAAAGCACAGGGTGATGGGGGATAAAACCCTTTGAGGCTTGTAAGAATCACCATGGTGCCTGCAGAATCACTGATGTTAGCTGACAAGATGCGACTATTTGTAAAAGACAACTCTCTCCCACTTTTTCTTTGATCCATTATGTACTTAATTAGCTCTATATCATCCACCTTCACCTTGCTGGTGCCATAGGTGTCTTATATGAAGGACATAATATTATTTGCATAGGAAGGCTACTAGCCAGTGTGCCATATGACTGAACACTGTATCGAGCCATTTCTGCTCAATGGCTTTACGTTTGACCTGGCTTTTGTCATGCCATTAAATATGGAAGTGTGCATTGCACTGAATGTATGCTAAAGTCTTCAGCAGATATTTGAAGTGATAGTTAAAAAAAGCAAAATTTGTTCTTCTCCTGAGGTTATTTTTTAATGGGCAGGGTGAAAGGCTGGTTGTGTTTTTTTTGGTTGTTTTTTGTTTAGCCTCAATTTTATCTGACAATTTAATAGCAAAGGAAATTAAGGGGTTTGGCTGTTTCTTGTCTTTCTTCTTTATTTTATTTTATTTTATTTTATTTTATTTTATTTTATTTTATTTTATTTTTTAAAAGATTTTTGCTTTGACTGATTTGTTAGCTTTTATTGCGTTGTGTATCTTCACTTCCTTACAGAGAGCAGCTCTGAAAATTTGCAGTGCTTAGCAAGGAACAAATACAGCCCTATATATGGCTTACATTTTACTGAGCTCAGCTTCACCTGATAAGTTAATTCATCACCAGTTACAATTCTTCTTTAAGCAGGAGTCTCTATTAGTTGATGTTATGATTGGAATAACATACAGAATTTAAGCATCATGTCACACTTGGGGCACTTAAAGTATTTTACAAACAGTGCAATTGCTGGAGGGCATAAAACAGAGTTTGACTCACTATTGGATCCTCCACTAGTCACCTAATGTTTCATTTTGTACATGTGGTTTCTCAGAATTGTGCAATACACAGTATCTCTAAATGTACCTAGGACTCACATGTTTAAATACTGATCATGGTTGATAATGTCAGACATATCAGTTTAGAGCTTGACTATAAGAGGCATTAAAAACAATGAATGAAGGGTACTTCAGCACAGATTTTCAAGGAAGGCATTGCTCCTATTGAATAAAAAAAAAAGGTGCCATGTGCTCTCCAAAAAAATGTCCCTGGGTACCACTCCAGCACAAACCCTCAACTGACCTGTAAAACTGATGTGAGGCATTAAAGATGAATGCTCTGTATAAAGATGTAAAGATCAGTAGCTCTTCTCTCTGCTTGTGGGAAGACTGCAAAGTAATAGAAACACCAGGGCTTTTAAACAGGCTGCCAGAATAATGCAAAGCTAAATTTTGGTTCTTTTGAACCTAAAAAGGAATTTCCCTCTTGATCTGAAGGGGAGCTGGACTTCCCCTACTGTTTAAGATTCTTCAAATGAAAAGGCACTTTTCTGTTTCAGTTCTTTCTGTTGGGTGGGGTGCTAATCCAGCACTGTAATGGCCTTGCAGACATTCTACACCTTTGCTGGGTATTATCAAAAGAACTTACAGCTTATGTCACGTCGGAAGTCTAGTTTTTCTAGTGAACTATACATTTACAAAACATATTTTTACAGACAGATTTGAAAAAAAAAAAAAGGTATCTTTTTTTGTTTGTTTTTATCTATCTGTCTATCTATCCATCTATCTTTTCTTGCCCAAGTGTCTATGCACAGAATGTTGCTGACCTCAGAGTTACTACCTTAACTTACTGCCTTAACATTACCTATAGATGTGAGGGATGTGAGGGACAGACCCATAACTCATGGATACACAGAGCTGCTGTAAGTCTTTATTTTGAGGAACCATTTGTCAGGAGTATTGCCCCTTTCCAGAGAGGCTGCTAGATTTTCAGTCTTTGTTGTAGAAGAGATTCTTTCCTGAAGCCAGTAAAACACATTTTTCATTTATTTGTTTTTTGGTTTGTGTGGTTTTTTTAAAGTGTGTGTTTATAAACAATTATTTTCAGCTGAACAACATAAAAATTTCAACTTGGCTTCAGTTTTCCATTAGAATCATAGAAAGAATACCATCAATTTTTTACAAACAGCAAAACTGTCAAAATAGTCCATTGAGTAAAGGACAGTTTCCCATTTGAAGCTGTTTTGACAAAAGATTTCTGATTAAAACTGCTGCTGGCCTCTAAAATGACCACCTGAAATGTATCCTGGGCAGGAGCACAGGCTGGGATTTGGGTCTGAGCAATGCACAGGTGGCTTTACCTTCAGCCCATAGCAGTGCCGATGTGACTGTCTCACTGCCATGGAGCACCTCTGTGCTCTCATACCCCAGCCAGAAATCAGTCCCCAGATAAAAAGATTCAGGGAAACTTTAGACTATCAGTAAGTTTTGCTGCTATCTAAACGCAAAAACCTTTTTTACAGTCTGGTCTATTTAAAGGTGATGTTATTGTGCATCAGCTCCTGCCATAGCACCTTCAGTTATTTGCTGGTGGGTTAAAGGGTGGTCCCATCTTACAGGACAGCTGCACATGGTACAGTGCTCATTGTGCACAGTGAGGCTGTTCAGCTACACCATTTCCACCTCAGTTTCAGTATTTATGAACATTAGCAGAAAAGCTATTTACCAGGATGATATGCCCATCACATCAGGGTCATCTCATCTCACCACAACCCTGATCAGACCAAAACCAGAAAAATTTGAGCTAAGGCAGCTTTTTCTAAATGGTGGTAACTACAGTCAATATAATTGCTGCTTGTACAGCTGAAATTAGCTTACTTTTGCCATTTCTTTCAATAAATCTATTATAAGATTCTTCAGGGCAGGATGGCTTGTTCCCTCCTACCATGTTATAACAACAATAATAAGCTAACAGGTTCTCTCACTTTCCTTCCCCCTTTTCTTAAATTTGTTTCCTCAAGTCCTGCTATGCATAGGCTGCAAGGCTTATTTCAGTTCTTCAGTGGCTGCATTAGTCAAACACACAGCAGATGTCAGTGCATTACAAAACTTGGTTTGAGAATAATAAAAAAGTTACAAATGAGAAAGTTAAACAGGAAAGCAAAAATGCAGGGGGCTGCAAAGCTCTGTAGCTCTCAAGGAGGTCACCCCTCCATGTTTGGCACTCTCTTGTTAGCCACTGACACTGGGAACCTGACTGCAATTTTTCAGCTTCTCCTGCTGAACCCTTCTAAAGCTTTTGAATCTCCCACCTACCCCAGCTTCTTGGAAACCATAGCACATGCTTCCCAGCTGGTATTGCACAGTGATGCCTGGGTATCTTTTGCACAGTTCAGACTGTAGAAATGCAGTAGAGAGTGGAGCAAACTGAAAGCATCACTGCTGCCCGTTTCATTCTGTAACCAGAGATCCTCTCCCTGCTTTAGCAAAGCCACTGTAAACAAAATATTTCCCTGGCCCGGCTGTCACAGCTGAAACAGAGGTGGGGCATTTTGAGTCAAGCGACACATTCCCTAAACCAGACCTCGGTCCCGCTCCTCCTGGTCGCGTTTTGAAGCTGCGGCAACTTGGGAACAAAAGAGAGATCCACTGCAAGGCCTCCCTTGCTTCCCCCAGAACACAGAGCACCCTGGAAAAATAAACAGCTGCTCTGTCACCCCCCCCACTGGAGCTGCACAGATAAAGCTGCGGGAGTGCGTGGGGACCCTTGGGTGATAAGGCACATTCTCAGGAAGCCAAGGACACACACCTCAGTGCAGGGGGCTTCCTCACTTTGTACGCCCAGCTTCCCTGCATGACACACAGCATTGTCTGGCAGTGGAAAGCCTCAGCTCCAGAAGGCAGCTGACATCCAACTGCCTCGCAGGAAACTGCAGAAGGTTTTTTGTTTTTTGTTGTCCTTCTCGGAGAAGTGAAGCAGAGTGTTTATCTTTCTTATCTCAGAAAGGAAACCTATGGGAAATGCTATGCCATATTCTCCACTGTTCTCCTGTCATATAATTATAATGCATTACACAAAGCAAAATCTTTTGGAAAATCAGCAGGGAAAATGAGAAGACAATCCCTAACTGGAAGGTGCTTTCCTTTTCTTTCCAAATTCTACAAGTCTCATCTGAGTAGCCATTGGTCTAGAAACAAAGATGAGCTAAATGTTTTTGTCAGGAAAAACACGACGCACTCTGAGTGTCCCGTGGCATTAGGAGAATAATTGTTACACAAGGCAAATCGCTTTTCCCCAAATAATGAACCTAGGCCAGATTTTTTTCAGACTTCAAAGAAAGAACACAGTAGGGCCTTCCCACTGCCAAATGGCTAAGTGGAATAAAAAATTGTGATTTTGCCATTAAATACTTGGTATAAATTCAAGTTGGATTTTTTTTTTTTTTAACTGCAATGCTATTACATTCTATCATTTTATATTAGAAAAGGATAAATTAGAATTTCAAAGGCTCAAAGTAGTCACTGGAGAAGAAACTGTGCACACCTTACAGTGTATATGATCACAAACCCCATGATCACAAACCCTATGTCCTATATATTGTTGAGGGCAGCACAGATTATACCAAAGCAGCATCTAACACTGATGATCAGTGTGTGCCTTACATTCTGCCAACAGAATTTTCCCTTGAAGATTTACTACAAAGCTCACAGTATTTCTCTAAATTCCACTGCATTATATTAAAAAAGACTCAGAACTAGCTGAGGAAGCTGACATGAACATATCTAATGAACTTTAATTTTCTTAGTGAAATGCTTAATGAAAATCTGATGAAGAGGATACTGGTACTATATTAGAGGACAGTAACAAACACAGCTGTTCAACAACACAGCCATTGCAGAAGCTTGAGTTTGGGACTAGATTTTAAAGAACAGAGCATGCACAGATTGGCAAATACATATTTTAAGGAGTTCTCAGCACTCAGGTGATACCACTGTGACTCTAAGAAACAAATCCTAAAAAAATAAAATATGCAAAGTACTGAGCTCTTTTCACATATAGCTACTTGTTACCAGACCTAGATGGGAACCAAAGTCCTTTGAAAGAAAGGACAATCTGTATTAGCTTCCGTTTCTGCAGCCTGTACTCCTCAGACACACACAGTAAATGATACCGAATTAATGTTTAAAGTGGATTAATTGATTGGCCTCAGTCCTCAATCACAATCAAGGGGCTTTCAAGTTAACTAAGTTAAAGGCAGTTTAGAGTATCAGATTCTAAAAAGAATTCCTACACAGCATTTTAATGCTGTTAAAGTAATTTGTTTTACATTCACATCTTCACTTAATTGGTTGGGTTTTTTTTTAAGCCTTCTTATGCAAATGTGTGCAAGGGAACACAGGAGAAGGAGTTTGGCTGAGTAAATTAATAATTTTTAAAGTACACAAAGAAAATGTTTAATAGGAAATGTTCCCAGGTGATTTAATGAAAGAAAGCTTTGAAAATGTGCAAGTTTTCTGTGCAGGTAGTCCAGGCTTTTCAGTAGTTTAAGTAAAGCTGAATGTCATCACTCAAAGAAACAGATAGAAATAATGAAAATAAAGTCACCCAGCCTGTCCTGCAGCCCCATCCATGAGCCCCCTCTCCTGCCCATGCTTAAGGCAGCTCTGCCTGCAAGAGTCAAGACAAAAAGCAGGTGCAAATGTGTGTGTTACTACCTGGTGCTAACCATGATAGGGACATCCTCCTGTCTGTCTGTAACAAGTTGTGTAGGAAAACAGGCCTCTTGGTAGGGATCTTTTGACAGTTACTGAATCATACTAAATTCTCTACTATAATACTTTTTTGTTGTGGCTGGAATTTTAATTTGCTACATAAGTAAATATCCTGTTGCTTCTTTTCTCAGTTGCTGATTAAAAATATTTTGTGTTGATTAAGGCATGCTGCTTGTTAGCTAGCTTCAAAGTTCAGGTAGCTTGTAGTGCATCGTGTTAACAGGGAAACCCTCAGCTCACTGTGAAATATTGCAAGCTGAAAAGGTTGAATTATTTGTTCAGACTTCAGCATTTGCCACACTTGCTTGTGCTAATAGTCATAAGCTGCAAATGCAGACACACACCACCAGTGTGACAGGCAGCAAGACAGCTTTGCAGAACACAGTTGCCAGGTGGTTTCTCTGGAACAGGACTGCAATACTGCTGCAGTCCTCATGGCTCCTTTTGGATGGAAATGTAATCAAAGCAAGAGCAGATCCCACCTCTGGATGAGGCCACAAAAGTGACTGATTTAAACTTTACGTTCCTTTCTGTGGAACTGTTACCCATACTGGATTATATAAATGACACCTAGAGAACACTCCAATATAGATGTTACTCCCTAACCCAGTTTATTTCCCACTTGCAGAATGAAGATGCAATACCCCACATTTGCTGCTACTGCTATCTCAAGAGCTGTGCGAACACTCTTATTGTCCTTCCTCCCTACGGACCTGGCCATAATTTGACCAAGAATAAGATTAGCCCCTCTACTCAAAGAGAAAAAGCCTCGAGAACAAGATGCTCATTTTGCCTGCGAGATTCTAAATTCATTGTTTATTTCTTTACAACAACAAAAATGTTACTAAAAAGTAATAACCTGGACTTCAATGCTCCTTAGAAACAAGGATAGGAAAAGGCAGCCAACCTGTTACTGATACTCTGTTGCCATTACATTCCTCTGCTTTCATAGGACAACTTAACCACTTAAAGCCCATCTACAGTGTAACTCAGTGAACTGAAAAAGAACCTCCATGCTATTATTAGATTTCATCTACATATTAGGTTCCAGCTGCCTACTCCTTATTTGAGAACAGGGACATGCAGACACCACAGATCTGGAATAATTACAATAGCAAATGTTTGTCCCAGAGCCTGCACTTAGCAGTTACAGGAATAACAGTTACTACAGAGTTCAGTGGGTGTTGGAAGGACTTGATACACACCCTTTAGGCACCCTTTAACTAGCCATGCTTTCTATGTGGACAAGATTTTTTAAAAGAACCAGAGCTGGAAGCCACCAGAAGAGGTGTGCCACTCTTTCTGGATATGCAGTAATCTGTTGAAAGATTTCACTGGAGCCTTTAAAGTAATATTAAGACAAACTAAAATAAAACAAGCATCTGTAGATTAAGCAGGAATCTAATGTGTCTATTATCTCAAATACATTTACCATGATCAAAAAAGCCACTTAAAATGCAACAGAAATTATTATGGAAACACTATTTGTTGCTTATATTATAACAAAAATAGTATTTGCTGCCTTTCAGGCTTTGTATACATCCTGTGATTATAGTGCAGCTAACAGAATATGGAAAAGAAACTCACTGAATTTCTCTGCTGTCAAAACTGTACTTCTACCCAAAGAAGGGGCTTCATTACAAAGCAATTTTCAGTAGGTGTTAAACGGCTTGAATGGAAGCAAGAAAGCACTCCTCATGTAGCAGCACAAAACAGCACAAGAGAGGAAAAGGCTGGAGATGCCTGTAATTACAAAGCTCTCACACTAACCTGAGTTTGAGGTTCAATCTGCTCTGCTGCAAATCCACTTTCAAAAGTGGATTTTGAGCTTTTTGAAAGCACGTGGCTCTTGCCTAGAAATGCATGTAGGCAGCTCAGGGACTGGAATTGGGCAGCACTCACTTTGGAAATGTCACCCCTTGTGTGGACTGCAATTGCTTTTTAAGGTCTGAAACAATTCAGGATGTGGGTAGTTCCTTATTTTCAAATAAGGACAGAAACTAAAGAATAAGCTTATTTTAATCACACAGTTTCTCTAGATCGTTCACACCCAGATGAATCAAGCTAGGGCTGCAGTTCACTTGCTCTGCTTTAAACTCCTCTGATAGATCACTTGGTACCTTCTGGGTTTTGTACAAAGCTGAAAGAGAAATTTCTCTTCCCACTGACAAAGAAATTTCAGCTGCCCTAAAGCAAATAAAAATTTACTGTTGACTTTACAAAGTCCGGGTTTACATAGGTCTTACCAGCAACAAGCAAATTACTATTTCTAGAAAAATCAAAACTCGAAATAATTCACTGAAATGCAGCAGTTTTGCACAGATAAGAGTCTGATCAGGTGCTGACGAGGATGTATAACAACTTCTGTGAAAAGGCTGTATTTTTTTTTTTTAATAAATATCAATATCTCAAAACTGTTCCCTTCTCAAGAGGATCTTTAAAAAAAAACATAAGCAATTTTTAACTAAAATATTATCTAAACTAATCACAGCCACACAAAAGTAGCTGTCAAAGCAAACAGCAAGGAATTCCTGTTGGTAATAATCATTGAAGTGAGACAGTGTAGTGCTGTAGCTTTATCAAATTTTAAATCTGGGCATGGTTTTGGATTTCCTCACATACAGAAAATGGCTTCTGTTAGACAGAACTCCTTAAACAACTTAGTACAGGTCCTCACAGACACGAATCAGGATTTTCAGCTTATTATAAGGATTAATGCATCAAATACACCCAAATTTGTGATTAAAAAGGAGTGGAAAACCAATTAAAATTATTTACCATTGAATACAGTGAGGTTTTTGAAAATATTGGCAGTAGAAGTATATAGTAGAGATCCTTATCACAACAGTTCAATCACAGGTGTTTCCCCATATTACTACATTATCCTTATCCAGAATAAATATTTAATGTTAGCATTAACAAAGAAAATCTGTAGCTCCAACAACAATCTTTGTGTATTTAAAGCTCAGTGATGATTATCCACTTTAAAATCAATTGAATAGTAAGTATTAAACAATTTTAAGCAATGCAGGTTTTCTAACCATAGAGAAAAAGTTTCTAGTCCCCAGGGGCACCTCTGAATAAGCCAAGACTCCAGCCAGCCGGTTCTCTCTGCTGGGATAAAACCTGTTCACAGCAAAGCCCTTTGTCTTGACTGATTTTTTTCCCCACAGATGTCTTTACAAGTGATGTATAAATGTGGAGGACAGGATTCCTGGCAGCAGTTTGCTGGTGCTATGTCTCAGGAGGTGGCACTTCAACTCACAGACTTTTCTTCTACTTTGTAATTCTCCTCCATTTAGCATCTCAGCACAAATTTCTTTCTGGTGTAAATAGCAGTGCTGAAATAATGTGGGATGATTTTAGAGGAGTAATTTAAGTTTACTAGTGGTGATTAATACTGGATGACTTGTGAATTAAGGTATGAACTTGCCAGGAACTGGGAAAGCTCAGAAGCATCTCCCCAGGCCTGACACCTACAAAGCCTCTGGGACCCATTCTGCCAGTGACAGAGGTTTTTTTCAAAGGGAGGTGCCCAAGAATCCTTCTCACCACTCACCAATAGAATTATGAAGATGCAGCAGTTGGATGGCACCATGCTCCTACTAAGAAAAGTCTCAACCCCACATGTGTGATACAGAAAACACTGGGGAGGGATTCTTAGGGTATTGTGGATGTCTGAAGAACACAGCAAATGTCTTCCCCTCCACCTCTGAGCATAAACAGATACCCCTCCTTTCGCAGGGGATTTTCCCCCTCTCAACCTCTCCTACTTTCTCTTCACATGAAGTACCAAGCCTGTAAATTCTACTGACTTTTTCCCCTTTATTCACTTTTCTTTTTGCATGATTTTCTCAAGATTTTATGAGTGGTTTGGTGGGAGGGTGGAAATCATCCCTCTGCTTGAGATAACTTTGTTAGGGAATTTAGGGAGGTAGAATATGAGAGACTACCAACCCCTAAGTCACATGTGGCACCTTGGGTTCTCTCCCACTGTGCACTTGCTCCACTCCTGCTATGTCTCTGCAATCACTCATGATCTTCCAATCTCCCTTCTCCCAATTTCTTCTCTCATAATAATCCTTTCCATTTCCTTGACCAAGCAACACTTCTCCTTCCAAAGAGTTAGTTTATGGAAAAACATATCAGAAATGACTCTATTTTTGCCTTTCCTTTTTCGAAGCTAAAGTAGATCTGCCTGGCTTGGGCTATTTCTTATGGTATTTCCTTCCTTTTTTACCCTGTTTTTGGAGAAAGAAGGATGAAAATCTCTCATGTCTTTCACACTATTTTGACATGAAATTTTAGAAAATCAAGGTTATAAGTAGAGTTTAAAGAAATAAAGTAGGTTTAGCAGAACACCATTCTGTCCCAAAAGACTGGTCTGCCTTAATCTATTGAGGGACAAAAGAGTGGCTGAGTCTGATGAGGTGGTGTGGGGAGGAGGGCAGAGAAGGAGGGGTGGGAAGCCTCCATAAGCAGACCCTGCACCCTTGTGTTCTCCTGCTCAGTGTAGCTCAGGAGTCAGGTCCCCTCCAGATGAGTGTAAGCAGCAACATGGAGCATAAAACCAAAACAGAATTAATGCATCTGATCCTCCTTCTGTAGGCTCTTTCAGTAGCAATACAGCTTCTTTTGAATATAATCACTTTATCTTGTGGTTTTAAAACCAGGCCTGCCTCCAAATAGCAGAAGCCTTTATCAGAGGTAATTGCTTTTGGCTAGAAGCAATTAGTAAAGATGACTGATAGCAGTTGTATAATTATTGTTTAAATTATTATTTTTACTTTACAAACACCAATATACCTTCCATATCACTTCATACCTACACATTTGCACTGTTTCTAGGCATTACTTTTCAAAATGCTCCTGTGTGGAAACACAGAGGGTACAGCTCACCCACTGCTACAACACAGCCTGCACAGAAGAGGCAAAGCCTAAAGGGGGGACCCCTGAGCTGGGCTCTCCTGACCCTCACTCTGTGTGAGGGCACCACAGTGCTGCCTGGCTCAGCCCACTGACCAGTTTTCTCCAGCTGTTGCCCCCAGCTCTTGCACATCTGCACCACCTCCAGCCTCTCAGGTTAAGCTCAGGGCTTTGGGACTACCTTGGGCCAGTGCTCTAATGGGGCTGTGGTGGCTTTTAGGGTTCAGAAGGGAAGGGAAACAGGCCATCCATGATGGACAGCTAAGACTGAGGGTGCCCACGGAGACCAGGCTACCTGCCCTCCCCGCTGCCCTGTGGGGACCTTGGGGACCAGCCTGCGTTCGGCTGGGTCAGACAAGAGCAGACGGAGCCAGGCCAATTGCTTCCATACGCAGCCCAGGCATCCTCAGCTGGCAAGATCTGCTCTTTTTAATTGGAATTATTTACAAATGCATTGGTTTTCTTTTTCTCTTGCTTTAGTTACTTCCAGGAGCTATGGATTAGATTAAAAAAAACAAAAGGCTGGGGGCTTTTGGGTTGGTTGGATCTTTTTTCTTTGGATAAGACAGGGAGACTAAAAGTATCTCCAATCTCTCTATATACTCATGGGAAGAGTAATCTCCATTAACACAATCAGTGAAATTGCCTGATGCAATAAAAACTTTATGTAAGCAGCAGTTAGAGGACTGGTACAATACTATATAGGTGGAATAAAAAGAGCTAAATTCAGCCTCCTTTTTTGTAAGCAGAGCATTATATAATTTTCTTACTCTACTTAGGATCAAAAGTCCACTTTTTCTTCATGTATAGCATAATCCTGTTGTATTGAGAATAAAAGAGGGGAAAAGTACTTGTCCTTACTGCATCACTATACCTGTGTTGTAGGCTACAATAAGAGTCTCTTTGCAAGTCTTGCACAAATAACAATGTAAAGCTGTACTTTATTTGTGCTAAGGAATGCAGCATTAAAACCAGGCTTCTCTGTGGGACATCTCTGGGGGACCCAGAGGAAGCCTTGCACAAAGTGCTTCCTGCATTTTCCTGCTTCTCCTGGGAAGGAGATTAAGATTAGGGACCTAATTCCACTGAATATCCTCAGGTTTTTTATCTGTCCACAGAAGTGGTTTCCTGCAAAGAACCTCATCTAATTAACTTAAACTCATGACTGACTTACACATGCTATGTTATGAAATAGAGATATGATGGCATGTTTTCATACTGCATAGCTGAACTGTCCTTCCCCACAGTGCCATCAGGATGGTACTGTGAGCAATATGTTTAATATAGACATGCTGCCAGCAAAGATAGATGTTTCCTGTCCTTTCATGGGTTATCTTGGCCTAAAAGATGGCAGATATTCCACAGTTCTAATAACAAACACTGTAACCTTACAAATAGTGACCCTTGGAATTTTCTTTAATATTTATATTTTTTTACCTCAAAAGGGAGAAGAATTTACTATACATAGACTGAAAAAGCAGTGTGCTAATTTCTCTTACCAAAGGTGTTCAAATCACAAAGTCTACCACTAGTAAGAGTGTGTTAAAGACATTCTTAAATGCAACATGAGTAGGTATATTTTAGGGCACGCTGATACCTAGGCTCTAAATGCCAGTATTTTCACAGCATAATTCGTGTCATCAGCTCCCAGCTCTTACGACATCAGAGGATGAGTTCAAAGGAAAGCAATTTTTGCTTTGTAAAAACAGTTTAAAGATAAAAGCTAGTTTCAACTTTTTTTTTAAAAAAAAAAAAAAGGAAATGAAAGTACTAAGCATTGCATTAGTCAAACAATCCTATGAAAGGCGAATGCCAATCAAAAGAAGATGATAGTATTTTATAGTGAAACCATATTAGTACAAGTGATCAACCGCGGTTGCCCACTGCTTTACACAATCCTCAGGGTCTTTCCTACTAAATCATGCAGCCGAAGAAGGGGTAAAATCCTATCAGCTCTCAAAAAGACCGAAACAGAACTACCCTCCTGTACATGACTGGACAGTGTTTAATACATGGATCAGTTAATTGATATGACAACATTTCTATCTACCTGGGTATGCAGAGAAGAAAATGACAGATTTTCTATATTTATAATTAAAACAAATAAATATCAATCACATGGCTTTAAGCATGTAGTTTTCTGTAGTTCTTTCAAAACTTTTTTGACCCAGCATTTGGTGCTCTGGAGCTTATCAATGACACCAGGGGTCAAAAGTGTTAGTGCGACTAAAATTACTTGGACAAAGCCAGAACCAGGTCAGATCGCCATGGGATAGTCCCATAAGGCCTCCTGTAGGCTGCTGCCACCAAGGAGTTCTAAGGAAAAGAAAGGAAAGACCATGAATCAAACATCCCAGAAAATTCACAAGCAAATGTGTTATTAATCAAGGAAAATAAAAACAAAGTTTATTAAAATGCCTTGTAATAGTACATTTCAAAACAACACAAAGACATCCTATGTGATGACCATTTTATCACTGAGGCTCATTCCAATTGAGTTACATTCTTCAAACCCAAAGAGCCACAAGTGTGCCAGAAAAGAAAATAAACACTGGAACGATGTGTGCAGTCACACATCTAATTTGATGATTGATCTCCCAATTTAAATAGACACTCTCCACCCAAATAAATGCTAAAATCTGTATCAATGACACTTCTGCAAACTGAAACTAATGGTAGGACTGGTACAACTTAGACATTTCATTGTATATTTAGCTGAGAAGTTCAAGTTAGGACCTGAATGAAGTCAGAGGATAAGGAAAAAAAGCAGAAGGGTTCTACTACGTTCTGTACAATTTGGAACACCTCTTTTTTTATTATTATTATAATTTTCTTATTTATTGCATACATACTCAAAAAGAGGATGGATCCTCATGTGCCTTAAATTCATTGGTTTCGGTGAGTTCCTTCAGCCAATGAAGTTACAACAGTTTACATCAACCATGAATTTTCCCCAGCATGTTTACACAGGAATTTTGAATTGAATTCTCTGCTGCATCGACTCTGGGGAACTGATGGAACTGTGACAGCACATGATTTAGTCTTTTACGCTCCAAACTGACATCAAAAGCTGGATCCTGTTTCTCTCGGGCCACAAGCTCTTGTTTACATGAATATTGTCTGTGAAGTAACTCATGGGAGTGGGGATTGAACCATTAGGCCAGCTCTGGCGCTAACGAGGCCGCTGCAGAGTGATATTTGAACTATATCAAGTTTTTCAGCTAAAGACAGAGGTCAAAATTACAATTTTATCAGTTACATTTTGGAGCCCTTCACTTGAACATGACAATACCATATGCATAACACAATTACTGTAATCATATTTGCAGTGTTGCTTGCCTTCAGTGGAAACAGATTGCATCAAAATCAAAAGCTGCCTGAAATGGTATGCACATTTCAAAGTCAAATAAAGGTTATAGAAGGGAACCTTTGAATTCATGTGCAAGGTATAATCAGAACTTGATCACCAGAGGTATTTCTGAGGCTTTTGTGAACCCAGCAATTAGTGCTAAAAATAGGCATTATGTAAGGAGAGACAGAATAGTTAATTAATAAGCAGTGCACTGATTGTACTGACTTTAGCAAGGCTATGGGTAGATACCTGTGCTGTTATGATTTATTCATGAATACAATTTATTTGCTTGAAATTTATACCAGAGTATCGTATGTCTTATGGTATGTTTATGTCCTTGTTGCTACAGTGGAAATCTTTAAAAATCTCCACAGCCTCTCAGGCAGTGTGCATCAGCATGGCTGTGCTGGAGGCAGTGTCCACTCCTGCCAGGACACAGCTTATTTTGATTTGTAGTTTCTGTTCCCATCACTTTTATTGACATTCATTAATGAAAAAAAAAGGAAAAAAGTGTGAAAAAATTTTGTTGTATTCCTTCTATCATTTCTCTTTGAAGAGCTATGTCTGTTAGTTTTTGCAATTAATGATCTCCAGCCACTAAACAAATAATGCAATTAGAATTAATTGCCTCCAGTCTTATAAATCCTAAAGTAGCATTATGTAAAAATGAAGCTATCACATTACCAGGAAACAGAATATACAGAAAATGTGTCTTAATTATTTGAACAGAAGATGGATGAAGATTTATTGCCTCACTAGCTCCAGACTTCAATGAGTGGAAAAAAAAGAAGTTTTTTTCACCAACTAAAAAAAGTTTATAAATAAATTTTTCACTTGTTTTCAACATTCATAGAAAATAAATTCTGGGTTTAGATTTTTTTTTTTTAAATTAGGTTGAATAAATCCTTTGTGTGAAAGTGAAAATTGGATTATATTTTGTAAGTATTGCCAGTCTATAGAATTATCTAAATTAAAATTTTGGATTTCAAAATAAAAATGTCTTTTCAAGTAAGAAATGTAAACTTTATTTAAATACTGCATGAAATGTTCTGTGAAAAATTTATTCCCTTATTCACTAGAAGGTTTAAATTTAGTAATGGATTTTGGAACTTGTATTTTTGGTGAAAAATAATAGCAAGCTGAACAGAATCGTCCATTTCTAGTTATAACACTGCCCACAGTAAAAGTATAAATCACAAACATTTCTAGGAGTACAGAAAAAGCACTGAAGATGAAGCAAGAAAGAAGATGGAGCTGATACAGGGAACAACTTTGTTTATTAGAAGTTTGCATCTTGTTTTGGGTTGTGAGGCTTTCATTCTTAAGAGCGAAAAATGAGGCAGCCGATGGGGCAACTCAGGGTCTGAAGAGAAAGGCAAAGCTCTCTCCTCCCCAGAGAGGGAGCTCAGTGCTACATCCCAGGCTCATTTTCGGAGGTTCTCCTCCATGCCTCAGCCCATGGTGCAGCCGTGGCTCCTCCCTGCCATATGTCTCACATCCACACATCCCAGTGCTCCAAAGGGCTCCAGAGGCAGTTGCTCCCGGCGCCTGCCAGCGCTTACACAAAAGCTGAACTTGGCACTCCCCAGCAGTTTCAGAGAAGTTCCTCAGGCTCTGCACATGTAATTAACAGGCGGGACAGGAACATTAGAAAGAGTGGAGCCTCATCGGGGCTGCAGTAAAATGGAAGACTGGAATAACAGGGAGGAGAACAGTTCTGTACAAGCAGCATATATGTATTCAAGCTGGTCAAACACACTCTTTTATAGTCCAAATAGATGTATTTATTACAAATTATAGATTCTGGACTCTACGGTTAGTTAAATGGTTAGACTTGAGGATCTTAAAGGTCTTTTCCAGCCAGAACAATTCTGTGTGACACTTCACTAGCTCTAGTACTTGCTTTAGTTTTTATAAACTGTAAGGTGATCACGTAACGTGCAGTCTGACTTCCTAAATAACACGGGCCAAAATAACCTCACCCATTATTTTCCTTCTCCCTTAGTACGGACTGTCTTCACCTTGGAGAAGTTCCCTAATGCAAGGAGGCGGAAGAATGAGCAGAATGAGCAGAATGAGCCGAATGCCGTTTCCAGCACGGTGCCTTTGCAAAGCGTGCTGGCTGCTGCTGAGGCCAATCCAGCCCTGTGCGTGCAGAGGGCAGAGCCCACCTCCCGCCGGCTACACGGCAACCCTGCAGTGTCATGTTACCTTGGAATCGAGAGATGGGGGTTATTTTCAGAAACTCTCAGCTAAGAGCTAGAGGCATTTAGCCCCCCCAGACTGTGGCAGTCCAGCACCAACTGCCTTAAGAAATCCAGCTCTGAAATTTTGCTGTCCCGGTCTGAGAAACGGGTGTGCTCCCGGCGCGGTGCTCGCACCGAGCCCTTGGAGGGTTGGTGGCGGTTTGCAACAGCTTGATCACAGGACTGGAATTTCGGATGGCAGCTGCTTCAAGGCAAGAATCAGCTTTGTCATTTGCTTGTGAGATACATAGCTCCACGGGTCTCAATCTCTGGCAGGATGAAAACAGCAGGCGAGCTATTTGGAAGCGGGTCTAGCTAGTTTAAAAGGATCTCAGTACCTCTTTCATGTTCTCAAGCTCACACCATCAAAATCCTACTCCAGCAGGCAGAGTGGATTGGAAAGATAAAATTCTGAGGACCTCCAAGAACTAAGCCTTGCTCTGTACCTTCCAGAAATCCTGACTGGGACGGCCTGGGTGCAGCATTTATCCTAGGACACGCCCTGGGAGGGACTGACAGAACAGTCCCACTTCAGGATCCCCCACTCAAACAAAATGCCCTGAACCATTTGCTACATAGTGCTGGGTGGTTTTTGCAGGTGCCTATAGCAGGTAACTGCTCTGCACATCTCAGCCAAGAATGGAATCCAATAATATGCTGGGAATTTTCCCGGCCCACAGAAGTTGTGTCCAAGCTATCGAAACAGAAAGTGATGAGTTCCTAGTTATTCTAAAATGCTACTATTAGCATAGTTTTGTTTCATATCAGAAGTAAATAGGACTTCCTTTTAAAGTTTGCTTTATTATTGCTGGTTTTAAAGTAACAGACTTGGAATAAAGATATTAAATGGTGTCTAAATTTAGTAAACGTTTTCCACAAGTGCAAAGATTAAAGCAGAAACAAGTGGTGGTCTGTACTGCAATCTGAACCCCACTAAATAAACCAAAATATTCACTTAGTTGAACATTTAATGAAGGTTAAATATAACCTTTAAAGCATGAAAACAATGATTTCAGAAGTTTCCAAGAGCCTCTTAACCCCCCTCCCAACTCCCCTTAGATTTTGCAGCAGTGATGAGTGATGCTTCTTAGCTGCTTCAGCTATTGCTGAATCTTAGCAGAGGTTTAACAGGGAAGTTTTCTGTAATTCTACTTTGCTAATGACTTGAAGGCTGGGGTTTCCAGCATGGACTGAGAGGAACATTCTCACTGGAGCTTATAGAGGTGTCATTTGTATGAGCCTTTGGTGGTTTTATACAAATAAAGCCCTAAGATTCTTAACAAAACAAGCCAAATGGCATCCTTCCTTTAATACATTATTTAAGTAATAACCTGACTGTAGCCTCAGGCTTGTAATGCAGTAATTGCAACCAAACTAGCACTTACCCACAGAGATGCAAATGATTTATTTAAATATAATGGCAGTATGTAAGTGATTTCTGATTCAGAGAATAAGTCATTGAAGTATCTGAAGGAAACTTTAAAGAGATTTAAGGGTTTGTATCTACCTTAAGGTTAACCAGGAAGTTAGATTGGCATATATTATGGCTAAAAACATAAATTATATAATGCTAGAGGAACAACTGTTCACATCAATGGTCTAAATTCTAGCAGTAATAAAAGATAACAGGAAGAGCATCATACTTTCAAGGACAGTTACTGAAAGAATATAAACTACCCAGATAAATCTGGCTAGCCCGCTGCAGGAAAAACTTGATTACTAGGGGCAAAGCACATACCTCATGTTAGTAGTCAGACCTACTTGTTGACACCGTTCTACTCTCCCTTTGCAGTAACAGCTTTTCCTCCTCACATAAAACTGTCTCTTACTGAAGTTTCTATTTAAAAATGAGATGACATTCCTGCCTTATAGGAGCAATTTGGTAATGAAAGAATACAAGCTATTGAACAACAGCCTTCAGCAGTGAAATACAATTTTGCAATGTAGGCCTGAGCTCAAGTTTGTATTTAATCATAGATTTGCTCAGGCTGGAAAAGACCTTCAAGATCATCGAGTCCAGCCTCATCCTAACCCTGTTACCCTATTTCTGATGACCCACCACTAAATCGTGTCTCCAGGCACCACATCCAAGCAATTTTTAAAGGCATTCAGGGATGGAAATTCTACCACCTCCCTTGAGCTCATTCCAGTGCTCAATCCTTTTTCAGGTCTCCTCCCAGAATTGTGGGGTACATTTACGGAGTACCACACCCAGGCTTGGTACAGGAGCCCTTTCCCAGGAGGAAGTGCATGGGGGAACAAGAGCAGAACGGGGCACCTGGCTCGCAAGGCTGTGTGTCTGCATCAGCTCTGCCAAGTGGCCTAAGGGGAAAGTTGTGGCTGTGTCAACATTCATGAAAGAATTTCCTATCCATTGTGCACTCGTACAGGGTGAATAGCAGCAAAGAATTACGCTTAGAGAAATAAGGAACTTGCTCAAAGTTACCAGTCCTATTTTACAGATTTGCTCTGTCTTATGCAACCCTTCCCAGGTGAGGTGAGTTTGCCTCCGTGTGCTCACACAACGCGGTTCTTCATGCACGGAAAGTAAATCTTAACTGGCTGCAGTAAGAGAAACAAGAGCTTACATGACTTGCCTACAGAGCCTGGCCAGCAGTTTCTGGCTGAGCCACATGACAATTATTTCCTGATTTTAACCATTGCTACAGTCTTACCAAGACGGCAAATGTTTTAATCTCTTTTAGCTCTTCAAAGTCAACAAACCCCTTTAGAAAAACAGCAACTGATTTGTGTTAAGCTCAAGTCTTTTGGAACATTTTACTGAGGCATCTGAACCATCTTTTTTCCTAATGAAGACAAGATCTGTATATCTAGCTCCAAGCACAGCAGTATCTTGTGCCTGAATGGGGACAGTAGGCACCAAACACAAACAATAAGCATCAGAAGTGCTTCTAGTTAGAAAGAGGCTTCTGCAGCCAACTTGCCTTGATAATTAAAAGCAGGGTGTTGCCTTCCACAAGCACACAAAAAGATGATGCTGCAGGCCCGTTAGGAAGAATATTCCCAAGCAAAGCAACAAGCAGCAGTGGGGAAAATACATGAAGTAACAGGAATAATGGGCCCTTAAGAATGAAAAGAAAACATTAAGCAGTCAGGAAAAACGAAGCTGGACACAAGAACTAGGAATGCCTTTGTGATCTCTGGGCTATGTTTCTCTCCCTCCCCCTTCTGTTTCCAAGATCATTAGCAAGGACTTGGAAAGAGAGGAGTTTTCAGATACTTTTTTGACTGCCACATTGATTTTAGTATATCTGCCTTTAACTGTGCTGAAGCCTGCAAGTCTGTCCTGTGCTTGTCTCTGGTCCTGCTACATCCACTGCCAGAGAGTAGGGAAAAGACTTCATGTAAGAACTAAAATGCAAAGCAGTGATGAACTGGAGAGAACTTCACTGCTGTGTGGCAGTGGGCTTACAGCACTGATAGTGTTACATTTGAGCAGTATGGAATTGTAAACTACATCAACTCAGTCCATCCAATCATCCTACTCTTGATGGGTATTTAACTTTACTTCTCCTTGAAAAGTTCTGTCTTCCCCATCCCCTAATATGCACCTTGTATTAAGTGACTATTAAGAATCACAGTGTTGAGGGGAACACTAGAGTAAAAACAAAAATTAATGTACAAATCGGTTTTATTTGCATAGACCCTATGTATTTTTTTCACTGTGCTATTTGCCATGCAGTAGAGGTTCTTTGTTAGAGTCTTATTTTATTCTTGTTACTTTTCAGACAAAAAAAAAAAAAAAAGAAAAAGAAAAAAAGAAAAAAAAAGCCAATATAATAAAAGTGTGTGGGGTCCTTCTCCTATTTGTTTTTGGTGGTCAACCTTTTTACTTTAGGAGGGTTAGAGAAATAATTATTGAACCCTCTTTGGGTAACAGCCAGAGGTTGTTTTCCTTAAGCTGCTCCAGATTGTTAAAAGGCAAGGTTGAAACTATAGGCTTTCATATGGCATTTGAAAAGAAGGTGGTGAGTCAGAAAGGCAACAAGACACAGGAAGGCTGTGTCTTCAGGTGGCAGAAGCAACAGGGTCAGCAAGAAGGCCACTTCTAGCTGAACAGAGAAGAGCAAAGAGGGGAGGCTATTTCGCAAGGCTGGAGTCCAAGAAATCCTGGGGAGAGGCCTACAAACAAGAAGGGCAGTTTTGAATTGCATCAGGGAATAATGGAGCTATTTGAAGTTGGGGGCTTTGAGTCTGTGCTTCTTTATCTAGGAGACACTGGGTGGGAAAAATGCACTTGCACTGGGACTGCAGAGGAAGAAGCAGCATGGCTGAAACACATGACATGCTGCAGCAGAACTGCAGAACTGGACCACGTGAAGGACCAATGAGCTATAGGTATCTGATGTTGGATGCCAGTTGCTGTGGTGATCAGCGCAGTCAAGAAAAATCCCCATTAAAAGTCGATCTTCCAGAAAGCTGTTGTAGCCAAACAGAAATTAAGTCTGAAATGCAGATGGTTTGATTCTTTGGCAGTTGGTTTGTGGTGCTCTGAAAAGCAAGGTGGATGAGAGAAGGCCAGAGAGCAGTCAGGGCAACAGAAGATGTCTCATTTGTTCATAAAAAGCATTCCTTCCTTCAGGTATTTCTGCTCAACTGCTGTGCTGACACCACAGGTTCACTTTGTTAAGAAGGGCAGAGAAGGTAGGAAGGAAAGATTTCAGTCAACAAGGGCTAAATATCAGCCTAGAGAGATCTAATGAAATAACACAAATCATTAGTCTATCAGCATAAAGACTAACCCCAAACAGAGAATTAGCATTTAGGTGTGGAAAGAATCAAACCAAGCAGTTGTATGGACAGGGGGACAACTTGGCACAGATGCAATGGAGGATCAAAACCTGCACTAATGGCAAAGAGAATAACAATGAGGTGAAACCATGGAGAAGAGAAAATGGAAGGAGGATGCAAGCCCAAGAGAAGGCAGCACCTGTGATGTCCAGACAGAAGCTTAACTCTATGTACAATGTACATATGTATGTGCTATATGTATGTGCCTTAGATGTCTAAATGGCTACATCTACAGGCTACTGTAAAGGATGCATTTTTATACACTGAGGTACTACTGTGGCCTCAAAAAAATGACTACGGTTAAATAAAAGCAATAAGAAGAGACCTAAAGGCTTTGCAGAATTTTTTTAAAAGTACATGTTAAAAACCATGTAATAATATCCAGAAATCCAAATGTTTAAGTATGAAAAAAACAAAAGCATTTTTCAGTGAGTATTATAATAGGGGCAATTTTGAAAGAGTTTCATGGGACCATCACCATAAATATCATATACAGAAGAAGTAGATACATGAGGAATTTCAGATATTCCACCAGCCTACATGATTGACACTGTGGCAGAGTTATTTTACACTTTAGACTTTTATCAAAAATTAGATTTTCTTCCCCTGACTGACATTCAAGGTGCACTTCACCAGCAAGCGTCTTTCTGTGTGTACAGCTCAGGGAAGGAAATTGAGTGTTTTTGTTATTCAACAGGATTAGCAGCCTAGATTCAGGCTAAAGTGATATAGAAGAGCATTAACTGGTTCTAAATGACTTAATTCCCTGAAAATAGTATTTTTTAATGTGCTGCTAATTAAAATATTTAAGAACTCACTGTAACAACATTTTGAAAACAAACCAGAAGAACCAATGTAAACAAAATATCATTTTACAAACCAAACGGAATCACTTAAAATCCCATGTACTTCTATGTTCCAATAAAAATAAATATATATACAGGTGTCAAGCTAAGATTGTCAAGCACACTCCCAAGATACCATCCAAGAATGAACCAAGAAGTTAAAATTAACCCCTCTTGTACTCATTCTGACTTTCTGGGACAGGCAATATGATTCCTGCCTCTAAAGCCCATGACACATTAAATGGAAGAGGCAAGAGAGTCACCAAGAAGTTCTTCGATGGAAGTTCACCAGAAGTATCTCCACAGGACTGCAATGCACTAATACCAATATATTAAGTTTTCATGTTTTAACTCAACATTCCTAAAAGCTAGGAGATTTTCTGTGTAGTATTTTTCTTATATTTCAATGGAAAACCACAATAGATAAAGACTGCATGCTGTGTGTCATGAAAGTGCTCAGCAGCCTTGGTGCTCTCAATATGTAGTTTTTCTGGCAAAAGATTATTCTTCAACACTCTGCATGGACAGGAAATTACACAAAGATCACATGCTTTACAGGCTACAATATTTTGCCCTGCAAACACAAAATTATTTTTCTATGTTCATTAGTTCCTTAATCCTAAGAATGCTTTAAGCACTGCTTAGCTGTAGTGTGGGCGGGATAACAGCAAAACATTGAGAAATAATCATTCAAGGACAGCTGCATGAAACAATAGACTGATCCCTCCACCTGAAAACAGTTTCTTTATAGAATGCAGGATTTGCACATTTCAGATCTGGGGCTCTTCTTGTGTTTGGCTCCTTTACCACAGCTAACTAAACTGCTAACTAAGCAGCTAACTAAACTTCAGGAGAAATGAAGCATGTTATAGCTGCTTTTCCTTTTAATTTACTGGTATTTCCCTATCATTTCTGTGTCTTCAGTTTTTAGTTGGAGATATGTTCTTGGCCACAATTTTGTGGAGCACAATTCTTTTACTCCATGCATCTGCCAAAATATCACTCAGTATTCAGTTCAGACTTAATCTTGCCCTGGTATTCTCTGTGTTGTACTGATGGTCTTGATACACTGTTCAGGGAATTCTTTCATCTATATAAAACTGCATGGCATTATCTCCCAGGATAACATCTTACAGCCATCCAGTGCAGAGATGCTCAACATCTAGATGACAGACAAGTGGCAAGCATCACATTGTAGATGCAGTCCCTCACTCCAGCTGCTTTAGAATGTTAACTTGAGAAGTTTACTTCCTGTGTAACAAACCAACATTAGGTTACTGGCATTGTAGCTAAGTAAAGTTCTTCCTACAGGACTTATTTTGGTCCCAAATTAAAAATCCCAACACGAGATAGGTGTTACTTCAAAATTGAAAAGATAATATTACATCAGAAGTCTATTTTCACCACTAATAAAATCAGGTGGTAGTTTCAGGATAGAAAAAAGTTGTCTTTCCCAGATAAACAGGTTAGGAGGTTCCCTATATTCACCATGTTGGTAGGAGACAGTCCTAGTACAGAAGACACAAATGTTGTTTCCTTCATGATCTAATAAACCTGGAAAAAAACCCTGATATCAATCAGGTATATGAGAATATTGTTTATTGCCATAAGCTCTTTTGGATCTCTCATCTTCCAGACATCAATTTGCATCTCCAAATCCTTAAAAACAAAAGATTTTGGCCATGTCATTGAGATTATGGTTAATCTAGGTACTTTATTTTTAAATGCTTTACATCTGACAAATTTAAGGTGACAAAGGAGAAGACATTACACCCTCAATTACTTGCCTCTTCTCCTGCACACCCAGTTCATAATTTTCTTCATTGATAGTAATAATGAAGAGCCCAGACAACCTTCAGCTTCAAAGAAGTTTCATCTTTTCCTGAAAATGGAAATAAACATCTCCCAGAGTACTGTGAAGGGACGAGTCAACATGGACTTCCTCCTCTCTGGAGTTTTTCAGAGACACTAAAGTCAAAGAATAAGATGGCATAGCCAATATTCCTTCTTCAGTTTTTGTCCCCTGCTGTATGGGCAAGGGGCTATGAAAACCTAAGATATCAGGGATGCTGCCAGACCAAGATTGTGAAGTCATCATGACTGTGAAGCTCTTGAAGAGAACGGACAGAGCTGTCTATTCCACCACTTTTCTCCAGCAAACCAACTCATCATGGGTTTCAAAGCAGGAAACTTGCCCCAAGTTTCTTTGCAGTCCTTACAGTAATTGGCAATTCTCACATGGGTACAAGATTCTCTGCAGATCAAACTCAAGGGTCAAGGTGAAGAAATAATATGTTACCTTCACAAAAGGATCTTGAAGAGCTCCTCAAAAGAAATTTAAACCCAAATATTATTTTATGTTCCTATTGCAGAAATGAGCGCTGCAGTCAACTGAATGCCAGCTCTTAACCAGCTGGGCAGAAAGCCAGAGGGGCAAGAGGGTGTCAGATGGAATTTAGGCCAAGCAGGCAGGAAACACCAAGAGGAAACACCAGCAGCAGCTGTAGAAGCAAAAGAATGGGCAGAGGCTCTAAGACAAATAATAACAGGCAGAGCTGCAGGAGTAGCAGATGTCAGACTAATGCTTTCTGGAGGGGGATGGTATGGCACTTGGGAAGAAAGGGGATTTTTTTGTTGTTGTTGTTAAACCACTTTGCAATGATTACCTGAAAAGGGATTCTTACCCCAAACCCTTTGAAACACTGTTTCTTTGGATGAGTTTGTGAGAATAGAAACTCCGCTGTGCACTCACTCAAGATACGCAGTGCTGCTGCTGATCCTAGTTCCATGTATGAGTTTCAATCCTCCCAGTGGCTTGTGGAGAGGTTGAAAAAAACTTCTGGAAATAATTTTGGTAGAGGAATCCCTATTTCCAGAGTGGTTTTACTGAATGTTTTCCTGGACTTTCTTTAAGATTCTGTAAAGTGGAAGGAGGAGGAAGGTTCTGCTCTTCCTAAAGAAGGTTCTGCTTCCTAATAAGCAGAACAATGCTGCTTCTGTTGTAGCTGTAATTTATAGGCTAGTTGATACATTTTAAATCTATTGATCACATCCATCAGTTGATCAATTCACCTGAAAGTGAGAAGCAGCACTTGCATCACAACAGACTCTGTGTCGTGGTGATGTCTGTTTTTGAATTCCATCATTCCTGAGAAACTTTACTTCTACACAATGTAAGAGGCACTTTACAGAGAAGACACTGCACTCACTCAAGCACATCTATCTAGTGCTATATTCAAGAGGTGGCAGATTAAAGAAGAGCCAATCAACCATTCTGCTCAAACACCACCAAAAGAGGAAAAGCCACCTACAACATTTGGAACAGATACAGCATCAATTCAATCAGGAATGTGACTGGACAGCTTTATGAAACAAAACATGTGAAGAGAACCTAAAAAAAAGGCATATTATGTTATTTTACCTTTGTTTCACTCAGAAAAAATAGCGTCATTGTACAAAGGAAACACAGGTTACAGCTCAAACAGCATCATAAATTTAAAGAAGGGGAACTGGCTTTGGAAAGTAAGTCACCACAAAGCCACACTGGCCCAATGGCTACTTGCTCATATACAGCACGTTATAACCAATACTTTTACCACCAGCTCCCCAGAAAATGAATGAGGTGAACCACCTGCATGCTATGCAGCAGCCTGGAACACTGCAGAGGCCACTGGGATGGGCTGGGTGGTGGCAGGACGTGGTTTGAGACAGGATGAAGCAAGTGTCTCTCCCCCATCAGGACAGCAATCTGGTGTACACCAGTACTGCAAAAGACACCTGGGATTCAGCTGAAGTGGAGCTTATGGTGACACTGGGGTTTCTTAATCCTTACCAGAACCTAAGAAAAGCATGGGGTGGGGAAAAAAGGAAGAAAAAAGGTAAAATGACAAACTCACTGATAAGAAAAAAGAACACTTATGAATGTGTCAGGATTTCACTTAATTGTTCATGTCAAAAAATCAAAATTATTCTAAACATAGATTTAATTTTTTAATGATTTTTTAAATCCATATTGTCTTTTCATCTCTAGATCACTTTCAATTTTATCTTCAAGGAAAATTGCTTGAAATGAAAGCCACTAATTTTGTTTCACATGAGATCTTTTGGTTGGGATTTTGAGGAAGTTATTTCAAGTTATTACTAATAAAATAAAACAAAAACAACAACAACAACAACAAAATCAGGATGATTTTCTCAATCAGTTTTTCAGGACACTTGTTGAACATCACCTTATGTTGCTAGTTACATTTCCAAGTACTTCTGTAATTAGTATTATATTAAAATGAAAGAAAATTTCTGTCCAAAAGAATTTCAAGGAGCAGTTGGTCATAAAATAAACCAGAACAGAAACAATTCTCTACTTATTCCTGAGTCATGAACAGCACCTAGTTCAAAATGTTCCTTAGAGGAGCATTAGCACCGTAGCACATTGCTGTTTGTAGGAGCAGAACATCCATTAGTGAAGTGCTTTATTTACAGAGTATGAATCTTGTTAAAAGAAAATTAAAATCAGAAGGTAAAAGAGAAATTCTTGTATGTGTTTTGAGGACTGCAGGAATGTTTAAATACATACTGTCAATGGCACAGAAAACACCCATTGAGGAAGACCAAGGAGACAGGAATGGCTTAGGAGCTGCTAGAATATTAGAGAGCAAACATTCATCCTGTCCCTTCATGAAGTGCTGTGTAGGGTTGTGGACTTCCTGCAAGGCACTGAATTTAGTCACTGCCCACCCTTTGCTTGCAACACCAAATGATCTTGTAAATCATTTGTCAGCAAAAGCATCCTGTATGAATGTGAGGGACAAGGGAATATCCAAGGGCCATGATCTAAGGGTCATGGTCTACCCAACCTGGAATCTTCCGCTGGCTTCGGCGGAAGAAAAGGACTCCTCGTCACACAGCTTGGGCCTTTTCCAGATCCATCTCTCAGAACAAACCATAAGCTCACATCAGCTTTTCTGAAAGGGTAAGCATCCTCAGATGGAAAAGATAGGGAGCAGACCACTACAAGCAGCATTTTCACTGATGTCAACCACTTCCTCTCCTCCACACATGCCAGAGTGATACATTCAGTCTAAATAGACAGGGCCAGCAAACATCTGGTCTATACAAGAATCAGAAGGTCCCAGCCCACAATGTTTTGTGTTTCTAGTTTTGTTACAAGCTTTTAAGTACACCAAAGTTATCAGTGCAACAAATGATCTTAATCCATTCCCCCACAACTTTGTTTCTCTCTCTCAGATGTGATTCATTATATAGAGATGCAGAAGATCTGACTCCATTGCTGAATTTGTCAAATATGTGACTGAATCCGGGCACTGTCCTGAGAGTTGATTTCAACTGAATATTTTGAGCTGTTTCTAGCACTCAAAGAGGACAGAAGGGCCAGGGTGAAGTCCTTTGGAATTTGTTTTTTGGCTGCATGTCAAAGGAGCACAAAAACTCCAAGTAAGTACTTAAATGAGCCAGTTGATACTTACTGACAGCTTTCACTGAGGCTATGGTAAGAAGGTAATGCTCCTTTAATATGTCGAATACTTACACCTAAAATAGCAGCAAGAATGAATTCTGAGAAACTAAATACAAAAATTAAAATCTAATTTATTAAAGGTAGAAACATAGTGCATACTGTATGTAGGATTTTTTTCTTATGCAGCTTGTTTCCCATGTGAAGATAGACATGCACAATCATATATTTATTTTTTTAAATATATATAATATATAAATATATATATATAAATATATATATATAAATATAGTAAATATATTTATTTACTTCATTGAAGTATAAAATTTCAAATCTGAGTGTTTTTTTAATATCAGCTTTTATATAACTTTATTTTACACTTCCACAGTCTATTCAGATTCAACAATGTAAACCAAGTCAGTCTAGTGCCTTTAAATCATTCTCACTTTCTATGTGCATGGATTTGCACTGAGCCTGTTTTACTGTCTTGCCCATTCATCTAGCTTAGTTACATGTATCAGAGCTGGTTATGCCCTGTACTTCCCAATTTTTTAGCTGTACATACATTTTCAGGAAGAAAGAAGTAGTGTTGATAACTATTCTCATCATTCTCAATGCATATTAATATTATTGTCTACTTAAGACACCTTAAATCCTGTATGAATCAAGCTTTCCTGAACACCTGGCTAGTCACCAATCTTGCAAGAATTACCTGTTCTTCTTTTAATAACATAATCCCACCAGTACTCTAAATTGCTTAATTTATGTATCATGTATTGTTCAGTTCTCAGAAGAGTGACCATCATGAACCAGTTATAGCTGGTCTATTAAGACAGAACTACTAAGACATAAAATATTCTCCATAGAGTGGTGAATCGCAGTGTAACTCATCTGCTATTCTAACAGAGCTTCAAAGGAAATACAGTTAGGTTAATGTCAAAATTTACAGCTTTTTTTCTCCCCAGGATTTTTGCATTTGTGATGATTTAAACTCAAATACAGGTATTTTACAGAAGTATCTTCAAACTTGTTTATACTCTGTAAAATAGACCAAATAAAACACATTGCCACCTACACCACCTTTTTTCATTGACAGATCAAGAAGCACCTGACAAATAAAAGGAAGTCCAGGCAACCCTGAGACATCATTTCCTACAGAATCATGAAAAATTTTCAGTATAATCCAGTAGACAAAAGCTGTGTATCAGAACCTGGGAGTCATAGCTTTATGAATTTGTGCAGCCTAAATGAAATCTGTGTTTAAAGTACCCCATCTGTAAATTACTAATAATTAATTCCTTCCTTTTGAGAGGTTAGACAGTACATTGTTTAAGTAGGTGAGGCTAATAGTAGTGTTGAATTCAATTATAGGCAGATAGAAGGAATAAGGACATGGTACAAGACCTCCTGATCCTCAACCATACACCTGGTCAATGACTCAGACACTGAAGAAAAAAAAATGAAGCATTCAGCTTCCCAGATAATCCTCTCTTTCTCTCCACTCAAGAGAGGAAACTGATCATTCTGGCACTAGTCCGGATGAAACACCAAGGTTTTTTTGAGAATTACCTCAGAAAACATAAACTGAGTATAAAGCATCCCTTTCAGAGTGACTGTCATGATCCACAACTGCCAAAATAACCTAATTCTCAAGAGCCAACAGCATAGACTTACTGCTGAGGCTTTTTTTTGTTTGTTTTGTTTCTGGTTTTTATTTCAGTTGGTTTTTTTTTGGGGGGGGGGGGGTTTATTTGTTTGTTTGGGTTTTTTTAATAGTTGTTTTGAGGGAGAGGAAGGAGGAGAAAAAAAGGTTTCTCTCCCTTTAAGATGTAGTTTGAGTCCAGGTGGTTGGACTAAAGCATCTAGCACAGCTGTGCTCCCAAAGCGAGAAAGATCTGGTGTGTTCAAGAGCCACCCGAATCTCTGGTTTCAGGCAAGTGCTGAGTTTTTATTTTACATCACTCCTGTGAGATGAAAGCAGTACATTGATAATGCTCTTGTCTGTTTGTATGTTGGATTAACAATATAAAATACTTTAATTCTACTTTGTAGGAATAGGGAATATTGAACTTTTTGAAAAAGATGTCTGTGGGGGAAAGGAGCTGTGACAAGAGAAGAAAGCAAACCAGCTGTGGAGGGATGAGAGCAGGCAGAAACTGAGACACTTTTTAGTTTTAAATGATTCTGCAAGGCAGTGCCCTGCACAGGGCCAGGAGGCTCACAGAGGCAGTGCTAGAGCTCAGGACTAGCTACTTTCCTACTCTGTTACTTATTGACAAATGCCAAGAACCACCAAAAGGCTTCCTCAATTCTTCCATTTCAGAGGATTTCTAAGATGAGAACTTAGTTCAAGGCAATGACTCTATTAGAGATACCCTGAATGACTTTTTGTAATTTTTTTTAACCTCCATTTCCTGTATAGTATGTAATTACTAGAAGGGTGGAAACTTCTGAACTCCCTAGGAGAGTTTGCTATGTATCTCATTTCAGCTTAATAAAATATAATCTGAATTGCTGCATCTGTAAGACAGAGCTGTTCCCTACCCAGCTGTTCTAACTCAGGTTATTCACAGGATGAGGAAGAAAAGATATTTGCAAGAGGGATGCTGCATTTATTTGATAGTAGCCCCACTGCTAGACCTTCAGGATTTTAGGCCATTTCTCCTTGTTAAAGTTGTCGAATTAGAAGAAATTGGCACTATTGTGCTGACCTTATTTATCTTTCTTAGACCATCACTATTTTGCATATCATTTTATGTGAATTATAACATTTCATTGATGTATTCTCTGTAGCTATTATCTCTCTAGGCTGCCTCAGGACTTTCACAACAGTAAATTAATCACTTGATTTGAAAAGCAGCTCTGTCAGAATTTGGAGGCTGTAGGGTGCTCCTCTGGGTAAGCTGAGTCAGCTGGAGTTCACCAGAGTGCTGCCACACACACTGGCCAGGCAGGTGCTGAGGCAGAGGTGTAATGTGGGGTTCTCATAAGGGAGGGACAGAAGAGTGGTCAGAACAGCCTGACCTGTGTCTGATGTGGCTTCTGTGTCTGCCAGTGAAGGATGTGAAAAAACTACAGAAGTCAATGTAATCACTTGGAAGTACTGCACATTAAGTTATGTCTTATTTTTGCCATCATACCAACTGGAAATAAAGCCTGCAGGTATCTTGCAACATTTGATGCTTCTAAAGCATTTAATGAAGCTCTTTGGAAAAGGAGCTGGAGCAGAGGTGCACTAGTCAGGGGGTTATGAGTTGGTTACCAGGAAGCAAAATGAAGACATCATGCTCGCTCTCTTCCCTACACTGAATACTTATTTACCATCTAGCCAGCATAAAAATCATGAAAACAGCCTGACCAATTCACAGTTTCACTTAACTGGACCCTTCAAGTGAAAGAATGGGCAAAACCAGGGACATAAACTAGAAAAAGTTTGAACCCAGTGATTGGTAGGAGTTTCTACTTAACTCCCCACAATTATTTGCTGTACTTTAATATCAAGGAAGCTGATCTAGCCGTGGATAGAGACACTCCAAGATTAGTCCATCGTGTAGAACTGAAGTTCAACTGGAAGACTTTTTACTGGTAGATTACAGCTCCATAACAGTTTAAAACAGGTTGAATAGACACTTATTTTGAAGACTGAAGCACTTGAGTGTCTTCCTGTTCAGCTGACAGCTCCAGTAAAAGGGAATTAGAGCCTTGCTGATTCCCACTGAATGTGGAGGCATACAGGGAGATTCCTCCGTTAATTCTTACCCATAAAAAAAAAATCAACTTAAGATCTATCCTAAAAAATAAGGAAAAGAAATCTAAGGAACCAAAAGGAACCAAATCCAGCATGATGGGTTCCCACAGGGGTATGTTTGACCACATGAGACTTCACAGGAGTTACTCTAATACATGTATAAATGAACTTGGAGTAACCAAAGAGTGCAAATGAGTAATCAAACTTTGGTTCAGCAAAAAGTTCCCTCTGTTCAACATTTGCTTTTTAAGTGTTTGGCAAACTGTATAGATTTACATAGCTTACAATAAACGAGAGGTTCATCTGGCACAAAAGGTATTTTCTGGGGAAAAATACATGTTGGGATAAGAGGAAGTTATCTATCTGTATTTATGGAAGGACATTAAAATCAGCTACTAGAAAACAGCTCAGTGCTATCATTTCACTTTTGTCTTATTCAGATTTAAGACTGAAATAATACATTTATGAAAGATACAACATTTATATAAGCTTTATTTACATTTATGTACTTGGATTTTAGCCTTTGCAATCCTGTTAATTTCACAGCTATAAATACACTCTGTACAATAAATACGCTCCTACAACATGCCACAGTGAGGTCTATATTCCTGCTATTACAGAATGACACAAGTGCATCGGGCCTGAAGCAGCATTTGCACTCAGGAAATGTCTCTCAGCTGCACAGGGTAAAAGAAAGGTTTTCAGGTAACAGAAATGGCCATGGAAGACAGGGACTCCTTTCTTTATTTCCTGTTGTACACTTCCTAAAGGCATTTGCTGACAAGGAATTTGCAAATCTTGTCTTGTTAACAACTGCAATGTTCCTTGGTATTACTCAGATATAATCGTCTGTGTACCTGTCCAAATACAGCTTAGCAACTGCCAGTCGGTGGAGCTGAGCATTTCCCTCCCTGTCTTTTCACCAGTGATCAAATAACAAAGTTTGCCTGCAGTAACCTTCTCCCCAGTATCCTTGCAGATGTTGCCCGCCCCCTCCTCCTGAAGGCTGTCCTGAAGAGAACAAGTAGTTCCAGGGCGACTCATACCCACACACTGTCCCTTACTCATTCAAATAGTTTCATTAAAGGCACTGGACCACAGGAGATAATCCCTCATTTTATTGTGATCCTGTTTTGCTAGGAACATCCTAGAGAAGAAAATAAAGAGCAGGACAAGGGACCTCCATGGATAAAGGGCAGAGCTCAGCTGGAGTACTTCTGAGGAAGGAAGAATAGGTTTCATCACAGCAGCCCTTATCCAAGAAGTTACAAATGTTCATTATTTCTCCATAACAGAACAAGCACAAATATCTCCAACCCCTCTTCCCCAGCCATGCTGATTTTTGTTATTTTGCTTATTAACATATTGATTTTCTCAAGAAAAGAAATAGAAACTGCACATACCTCTCCAAACTGTCTCCCTTCTTTGAGAAAGCACATTAAGGGCACAGAATGCTGTGAGCTCTGCAGATGACTTTATGGAACCCTGAAGCCCAAGAAGCATGGATGAGATTTATCACCAAAATGATACCCCATATTTTAACACATCATGAAATAATTTTAAAATTAGAGGCTTTATTTTGCATGCTTCAGTTACCTGGCCAACAGGATCCTACTTCTCAAAGGATAAACTGCAAAACCACTGGCTGTAAAGGTCACTAAGTATGTGAAAAAAGTTGAAGAAATAGTAAGCAACCTCTGAACCTTCTGTGGAGCAGAAGCTGGTTAAGAACTATAATAGAAGAGAGAAATGACAGGAACAAAGAAGTAAGAGAACTAGGTAGCAGGCCTGGTAAAAAAAGATCTAAGTGACTACTCCAGAGGTGTTCTGGGCAGAGAAGATGATGGGAAGAGAGACACAGTGGCTCCAATGCACAGGATAAAGTCCTCAAAGCTACCGGTGATTCTCAGTGCTGGAGCTGTGAAAAAGTTCACTTAAAGACAGCACATAAAGTAGATTTTTTTTTCTTTTTCTTTCTTCATTAATTATCTGCAGAAGTGAGCTAGAAAATGCAAGAGCACATTTTAATCCATGATTGGGGAAAAAAAAAAATCACATCTTAATTTTCCAAGAGGCTCTTTGCATCAGGGAACCTGTAAGAGTCAGACTGATCTAGTCAGGAGAGGGACACACAGGATGGGCAGCTCTGCAGGGAATTGTAACTATCATTATCTTGTATAAGTCATGAACAAACAGAAGTTATCAGATAACCCTGAAACAAAGAAGAAAAAAATAATAGAAAAGGTGATTTTCTGAGGATTTTGCTCTCGCCAACCTCCAGAGTGCTGCAAGATCCACAGTCAACCACAAGTCAGACCTAAAAATATTCCTTTCTCAAAATAATCCTGTCGTACCTCTGCTGACAATGCTGGCTTTTCTGCCCTCACTGCCGTATTTCCAGCCAGAGCTGCAAGAGCTTGTTTTAGTCTGGTTGTTCTTTAGACAGCCAGGTACAGTGTTTGAAATCATATGAAAACTGAAATAGCATGACAATTCTTTTCTAACCCTAGAAGTGTCAGTTTCCTAATGAGCTTGTTTGATCAGCTAAGAAAACCCAGAGGACATGCTGACTTTGTCCTATTTCCCTTCCCCCAACTGCATTTTTACAAAACTGCACTAGAGTCTTAACCAAAACAATGTGCTGATAGGAGAAGCTGTCTGCATTCCTCTTTTGCAATTCACCTTACAGTCTACAAGTTACTTGAAGATAAGCTCCTCTAGATGCCAAAAAAACTCCAGCAAGAGGTGAAGGCTTCTCTGCAGCGGGTAGAGCAGTGCACAATTTTGTCAAGTTATTCATTGCATTCTTGTTTGTGGATCCCCACCCATAGCGTAATCCCTACAGTCTCTCCTCTTCCAAGTGACCCCAGCAATACTTAGGGGTGGGAAGAACCCATTTCAAACTCCACTGTTAGAGGATCAACATTAGACACGCATTTAACTACTTTATTTTCACTCACATCCCTCTCAATGGAAAGCAGCAGCCCATAAATTTGATGTTTGCAATAGGCCTGCTCCCTTTTCCCTGTGGGAAGCAGTATCCAGGGGGCTTCATTCATTTGCAGCAAAATACTCTCATGCTCTGGGATTTTTTGAGTGGGATAGGGAGGGGATAGGAACAACACATCTATTTGTATTATTTCTGATTTGTTCTAGAGAGGTGCACTCCATAAATAACAGATAAAAACATTTTAAGACTAGCAGAAGAAAAATGCTCTGTCCTGAGCACACTTACATGCATACACAAACAACTAATAGAGAATAACTGCAAAATAAAAATAGATGTGCATTACCAAGTATGTGCTGAGAAGCAACAAATGCTGTAAAACTGCAGGTATGTACAGAGGAGCAATGGAGGAAATCGGTGTTTTGTGACACAATTCAACCCACCCTTTAGCATGGGCATTTTGACTTTTTGCTTCAGAAGGCAAGTTCCCATCACCCCCTGACATCATAGCTGGTGGTATAGCAAAACAGAATTCAGTTTCCAGAAATGGTGTCATCTTGAATCCTTTAAACTTGGGAGTAGCTAAAAAGAAGTGATCTAAGAATCTCAGAAGAAAATCTAAAAAAGCATGAGGAGAAGAAATTGCATTTAGTCCCAAAGCAACCCTTTGGTATCTAATGTCCCTTGGAGACAGAAAATACAAAACTACTTAGGTCCTTTTGAAACTCCAAGCTCATTATTATAAGCTTTATAAGGGAAAGGATTGCAGTAGGTACATACAGTGATGTGGGCAGTAGGATCCTGAGCCTGTTCTGGAGCTTATTGCAATGTTATTAACAGATATTGCTAGTGGAATTAATTGTACATCTCTGCAGTGCTCCTCTGACCAGACAAACAGAGGTCTCTTGCTTTGTGTTTAGAAAAGGTAATTGACAAAAACACCAGCCAACCAAACAACAAAAACAAAACACAATAATAAAAAAGCCAAACCTCCCCACAAAAAAGCCATACTGAGGGAGAAGACACATATGTGGTGGTAACAGCAATGAATGAACATGTAGTAAAGAAATGGTAAGCATAAGACTGCCTTGTGAAATGCAAGTCCTTTAACTACTACTATAAAAAAGAATCGGATTCCACTGACTCGACCTGCTTTCAATGGATGCACATAACTGACATGTCATGCGGATTACTCCACTTCCAAAAGAGCCAGATGATTCTGAATTATAAGTAACTGTTTCATGTTATCTGAGAAAAATACTAATCACTGATCTAAGGCAATTTTATAGCACTATTTCTTCTATGCACTTCAAACCAACACTGACTCATAAAATCAAAGGTAGGTAAAGGCTGGAAAGTGTTCTGTCACCACAACCCAGCAACTTCTGCAGTGAAAACCAAAAGCTGCTTAGACAAAGCAACACAAAAACAATATTTTTTTTTCTTGGAATAGTGCTAACTTTTTATCTACCTTTAGCCTAATTATTCAGTTGTTTTCCCTAGGACAAACTTAAAATTTCTCAAAACCACAGTAAGATTGTAAAAACACTAAGTCAAATAATTTCTTTTGGGATGGTTCAAGGGCTGCTTTAGGGGAGCTGTGTGGCAGTGTCTGAAACTGAATTTGCTCATTTCCTCCTTTATTAATTCATGAAGTCATCTTAAAAGAATTACAAGTTGGGGGTTAGCAGAATTTAACCTCTGAACATTCTGCAAATGTACAGAGCTTCTCCTTAGTAAATATTTTAAAACATACACTACACACGAGAAATCTATCTATCTATCTATCTATCTATCTATCTATCTATCTAAGTGTTGGACAGGCTAGCATTTTCCCCTGTATTACTTGGGAACATAGAGCTGTTGAAAGTAGTATAATGCAAGTCACAAGGATAAAAAAAGAACAAATATTTACCAGATGAAGAGAATGAATATCACACTTTTTTAATACAAGCAGCAATGTGACATTGCTCATTTAATCTGGGCTCTGCTAATTGGTCTACTGCACAAGGAAAAATCTCTGGGAGTCCTTCTGGGAATGTCTCACATCATTCCCTATCAGCTGTTGACATACAAATACTCTGGTAATGAAAATATTTTCATTCCTTCATAACAGCATTCCCTGTCCTATTTAATCTTATTTTCTCTCTTTCTAAAAACAAGCTTCTGTGTGGGATTTCTGAACTAACGGACTTGATGCCATATATCAAAAACGTCCCATGCTCCTGTCAAACTTGCCAGAATCCACCCGAAAGAGCTTGAAGAGGAAAAATTCCAAGGATTTACAGCAATAACATAGGATTTGAAACACCATTTGAAATTAATCTCTGGTCTGCATCAATTCAAAGACTATGAATGCAACTGGACTAGATAGAACTAAGCAGCACCTGCGCTGCCTTAGAATCACCATCACTCTCAGTAAAGTACCTGGTACAGGATCCAGCTGCAGGCTGGAAAGGGGCAAGTTTGCAAGTTTCCAGAAACATTGCAAAGCAGAGTATTTTAGCCAGTTTTTACAACTCTGTCACTGGAATGAAAAAGAACACTGAGGAGCAAACAGTTGGAAATACAGGGTGTCCTCCCAGCCTTCAACCAGCCTCTTCTAAAGGGTGGGTTCATTCTCACTAAACCTGAGGACATCAGGGCTGTACTCCTAGAGATAAATAAAGTAGTGTTGAAAAGGCTTCTAACAGCTCCTCCCACACCCACTCCCCTGTATCAGACCTCTCTGCAGAGGCTGCACTATCCTTTAAAAGTAAATCCTACTTGGGACAGTTTTTATTTTCAACATACTACCTCAAACCAGTTAGAGTCCCATTTTGTGCTCAGGCAATTATCTCAGGAGATAAGATCACATTCTGCAGTACACAGAATCCATGCAGCAGAGTCACTATTATCATCTCCATGTAAACATTTTTGGAAATACAATTATTTCAAAAGTTGCTACATTCATATTATGGTAAATATCTCTTTCCATGGTAAACTCCATACATAACTGCTCTTAAATAGACTTTAATGTGTTTATCTTCAATGCCATAGTTTTTCCAAATTCAAGGTCTGAAATAGATTGCAAGCTCCTGCTCCTCCCTCCCCCATCTCTCTCAGCCCTTGGGATTTGTGCCTCCACCCACATCCTGCTGCCCAGGTTGTAACATTCCTTTCTGCACCCTATCACTGTCACACTCCCTCCTGGAAACAGGTGCAAGAAGATTAAAACCCCACTCATTCAGCTGGGATTCTCATCTGTTTGCACCTTCCTCTTTGCCACTCCTATATGTCAACATCCCTTGAGCAGAAGGTGGTGGTGGGAAGGCACTCCCTCTGTCAGTTCATGGTTGCTGTTTACAGTGAGCAGCAGTGTTATTCAGAAGCCATACCAGAAGACAGGAGAACACTTGGGATAGAAAGGCTTTACTTAAACTTGGTTGGATTTTTTTTTCCTTAGAAAGCATATATGTGTTTTGTTAAATCTAAAATTTCATTTGGAATGTCAGTGCTAATACATCCCAAAGAGGACTATTTTAATTATTTTTTTTTCCAGAAATACATTAATTCTATGTTATACTTTGGAATTCTTAGATTGTTCATAGCAGAAGGACTTAAATATTGTACCATTTTTGGTCTTAGGCATCAAGGCATCTTATGTCAGAAGACTTGGACCTAGAAGAGGGATAGTGCCATGCTAAGTGGTAACTGCTCTTAATATTTTAAAAACAAGGGCAGCATAGTGGCTGAAAACTCCTCTCCTGGCAGTGAGCTTTCTGGAATTCTGCAGGGGGAGGACAGGCCTTGCAGGAGAAGGACTTCCCTGCATGCAGATATGTCCCAGAATGGCTGCTTCCCACCAGAAGGGTCCCTGGTGTAGCATCCACCAAAGGACTCCTGGCAGAAGAGCCATTCCTGAAAAAGTTTAAGATTTTCAGATTTGATATTGTTCAGTGCCAAGGTCACATCCCAAAATCAATTAAAAAGAACTTGTGAAAACTGATGGTTTGACTCTCTTTCCTAGCAAAGTGCAGACTTCATAAATGCATTCAACTGGAACTGAACCCTCAGGGGTAGCACCAGCAAAGGACATGGGTCTGAGTCATTATCTCATCTCCGTAACCAGATCTCTGTAGCAAGAACTGAGAAATGTATCCTAGACCTGGGGCACTTTCCCTTTTGCTGACTGCTGCAGGAGAAGTGGCAGGGAGACTGGTAAGCAAACAGAAGCTCCCAGAGTGAAAAGGGTACCAGGGTGAAAAGGGTACCTGGAGTCTTGTATCACTTTAAAGGGCTCTCTCAGAGAAGGAAGGACAATGTAAGTGAGAGCAGCCACAGAGATTGGTCCTAAGTTTTCAAATATATCCTCTTATTTTTTTGTAAGGAGCTTATCTCAGATGTGGTACTTCAGCTAAAAAGGTACAGGTGGGCACACAAAACTAAGTGAAGTCAAACATGGGTTTTTAGAGCTTTTTGGTCACACACTTGCACACAAGGATTCCTAACAGATGTATCACTTACACCTCCTTCCTTCAGTGCATTTCTCATGCATTCACAGGGTTCCTACTTTCCGATAATGCAAATAGCAAATGAAGGGTGCAGCAACACAAAAGCAATCAGTATAGACCTGTCCCCAGGACATACTCACAAGTACTGAAACCCAGATTCAATGTGCTAGAAACTTAAGATTTTTTTCCCCTGATATGAAGCAAGGAGGGCAGAAGGGGGCATCAGTGAAACTGTGAGCAATGGGAGAGTGCTGGAGGAGAAGCAGATGATGAAGTTGCAGCCCAGGGCCAGGGTGAAGTTCTTATTGAGACATTTCTGTGAAGCCTGAGCTTTCACGGGGCCTTCCCAAGGAACTTACACTCTGTAAACTAAGTGAACACAGTAGGAAAACAGCAAACACAGATATGACACTTTCTCTACTAAGTAGGAAAGGGATTTTACAGCTAGAAAAATCTACTAGCATGCAACAAAAGGAAATAATATACTCAAAGTTTAGAAAGTTTTGCCTGGCTGTTTGAATGTAGCCAATGATTGAGGTAAAAGCATGTATTATTTCCCCTTTCTAATCTTATAAGCTAGGAAAAAAAAGAAATTAAAATTTCTGTTTAAAAGGAAATTGTTTCAGGATTTAGTCTTTCAAAAGTAACCCAAGAAATTTGGCAAGTGTAAAATATTTTTCCTAGAAGATATAAATTCAGAAGAATGTCTGGCATTGTTAGATAGGACTAAGTGGGAAAGGATAACAGATGGGTTTCCAATTGCAATTATTAAAAGTATCACCATTATAAACAATCCAGGGGTGCTTCCAAATGAGTTTCTAAAAAGCCTCCAAAGCCCCTCTGTGTGTTTCTTTAAATGTTGGGGAAAGCATTAAGGAGAGCCTGCAGTACTGTAGGATTTACAGCTCCTGGTATGGATCACAGTAAGAAGGGAATGTTTTAAAATAAACATGTTTGCAAACATTTGTTGTCATCCCTGCTTCAGGTATTGCCAAACAGCATGACCCAGCCATGAAATACTGAGCATATACTCCTTGTCCATGCTCTTCCATCCAAGTCCCTTACAGAATTTCTGTCCTGAAAAGTTTGGAGTATACCAGGTGAGGGCCTAAGCCCTCTCCTCATCTGCACATTCATGTGCTTGCTTTAAAATCACTTGGGCTTCATGAGAAAATTGTGCCAAGTATCTCAGCAGAACAGCACCAAATTTCACCCAGCCTCCTGCTGTCTCCTAGCTGGGTGACAATGATGCCTCAGCACACTGCTGGTACTAGGATGGAAGCAAACCAGAGAACTGTTCTTTAGCTCCCTCTCTATTTTAGCTGATTTTTGCCTGCATCCTCACCTTCAGCTTTTGTCTCCTATCTCCTGATTTGCCCCATGCTTTTTTGCTCTTCCACACTGAAAAGCCATTCAACAGCCACAGCCTGCCACTGGCTGGGTCTTCCCTGGAGGCACATATTCACTGGTTCAGAGTTTTCCACCTGCAGCTCTATATTGCATCTCCTCCCTTCCCCTGGCTTTAGCATGATCAAAATACATGGCTAAAATAAAATCCTCACCTCATTCCAGCAGCCAGTGTAGGAATGCCTTTTTCTCACTATGCCAGAAAAAAATCCAAAAAACAAAAAAACCCAAAAACCAACCAACCAACCAAACAAACAAAAAAAACCAAAAGAAAAAAAAAGGCGAGATATTTCTCCTTGTCCTCTTGAGTCTACTTGTGCATAGGAACCTTTAATATTTAATCTGTATTTTAATTTGGGATTGAAGACCTACATGTAAGTTTGGAGGGGAAGCTTTTCAGAAGTTGAGTAGTTCTTCAGGATAGGTAATAGTACTAACTTTGACAAGAGGTGTGTGCCATTCAGGCTTCCACACTCTGCAAACCTACTTCTGCTTGAAAAGTTACATTTTCCCTTTAAAGGAAAAGGGAAAAAAATTATGCTTGTCCTTCAGAATCCTTAGATGTTTTTACTGATCTTTTGCTGACCATTTTGTGAACTCAGAGGTCTGATGTCAGTTAGTCTATAGAAAGGATACAGGCTGTTCTACCATAACTGGAATTATTTTTAAACACTTCCCCCTCACAGACTAAATCCTTGGAGGCTAAGGGGGAAAACAGACCAAGCGGGTTTATATCAAGAACAGAGCAACTTACAAGGATTTAGTTCAGGAAAAAATAAGGAAATTGTGGTGAAAAAACACAGGTTATACATATTTGTGGTGGATGTATTTTGACAGTGTCATAGGAGGCAACCTACAACTTATTTCTGGATACAAAAGCTCAGGTCAGACATTTCAATCAATGTGCATGCACACATACTTGTGTCCCAGTCAAACTATTGGCAGATTGATACATCCTCATGGTATTTAATAATTATGTCTTTCCTGGAACTGTCACAGCTATTTGAAATATCCAAACTCTTGCCCTCAGAAGTTTCTCCTCATTACACACACAGGGAAATTTTCCTTTTTTTTGAAATTTCAGGCAGAACACCTCAGAAAGAAAACAAACAAACAAACAAACAAAACCCCAAACAAGCAAACAAACCTTCCTTCTGCTTCTACAGAAGAAAATTTACCCAAATGACTTGGGACAAATGACATTGGACACACAATCTGTAACTTCTGAACAGAGTATTCATGGCAACATACGAAAAAAAAGGAACAGAACCAGGCTTGGTAAGATGCAATCTGAGTTGAAAACCACAGATCTTTCAGCTGCTTTCCCCAACTTGTAGATTTCAATTTCAGATTTTATTTAGGCTCTGAGAATGAGATGAAAGTTGACTATAGGCCTACTTAAGGGAGTTAGAGGGAGAAGCAGCTGAAGCTAAGCAGAACATAATGTCAGTGATAAAAATACTAGAAACAACAAGAGTCTAATGCTTTCCTTTAACTCACTTTCAAAACAATCATAAGCAAAACATAATACCAAACAAAAGTCTCCAGCATTTGTAACCAACTTTTTCTCAATGTCAGGTTGCAGATAATTGTTTTTAAAAAAAGATTCTCTCACTTGTCTCTCCTGCAGTTTCCCTGTGGACAATCAGAACAGTGAAACTTGAACTAGTTTTTAATGTACTGATGATTCAGTAGCATTCCTGTCCTCTGTCACACATGCCTCTACCCTATACCCTCTTTTCAAACTGAACATTCCTACTGCCAGCTTAACAGCACTGCAAGGATTGCCTAATAGTTCCAGTCTCAGTAAAGAATATCAGTCTGAACTCCACCATACTCAATTTTTCTTTGATTTTGCCATTTCTAGTGCTTTTGAGAAAAGCTTTTGTAGCCACAGAAGATTGCAACTTTTATGCTTCAACTATTTCACATAAAAGGTGAGGTGTTTTAGCTCTTTTGGCTGCAGATAAGAGACATGGAAAATGCTAAAAAATAAATGCAATAAAATGTTACATTGAGATACATTTTAGGTGAATCTCATGATTTTCAGGATTTTTAAAAAAACTTGTGGCTAACTGTAGAGAATAGGCAGTTATGGAGGATTACAATAATAAATGCACTCACTCTAAATTTACAGTTAGAAAGAAAGAGACTGTGGACACCTGTCCTGGAAAGTAGAAAGAGGGTACAATTAAAGGATATCCGTTGCCTCTTTAACCTGTTCTTTCAGATTTTGAAGAAAAGAAATTTTTAATCCTTCATCACTCTCAAGTGACAATTAGCAAAATTAAAATAGAATTTAAGTTTTATGTCCTGCCCACTGCAGCACAGAAAATTAAGTGACAGTAGGGACAAAGCTGAACGTTCACAAATTTAACCAGGTCACCTGAAATTTGCTACAGACCTCAATAAAACTGAACTTGACACGGTACCTGACAGGGTCCCTGGGTCACTGGAAGCAGGCCGTCTACCAGATGTCACATCTTGCAGAACCTTGTCATATTCTTCCTTAGGACCCTTCTGAAGAGTTGTGCTTTCTGAGACGTTTCTCAGCTGTGCTGAGGATGTCTGTTCAAGAAAAATGCAGATACATATTTCTGTCAGAAAACCAATGCTATGTCTTTAGTAAATAATTCGTCATTTAGTAAATAAATAGTTCATTTACTTGTAAGAGGTTTGTTTTGTTTTGTTTTTCATTAATAGCAAACATTTAATCAGTACCACTTCTAATGAGGAATACTAACCATACAGTATTATTCCTTATTGAAGCTGACAGAACTTCAGACAGGTTAATAGGACTGTTGCAGTTTTCAATTTTAGTGTTTTGCTTTGTTTTTTAAATACACCACACTTTCTGTGCAACTCAAGTAGGATTATCAAAGTATTAAATCTCCACATTTACCACAAGCTTTAGACAAAATGTGTGTTTACCATTCACACACCCAAATGAATAAACTGTATTTTTAATCATTTATAAACTAGTACACACATTTTTTTCTGAATGCCTAAGTGTACTTCAAGTTACTGAGAATAAGTCATGAAAAAAATCAGGAAATAAACACATGAAAAGAGTTAGTAAAAATTAGGTAACTGACTTATGCATTTTAGCCATCTGACAGTTTTTTCTTTAGAGTAGAATCTGGACTATCTGCATTTGCTCCCACTGACCCAGAGCACTGGGATGCAGGAATTTTGTTATTGTCTTCCAATGCCAAGAGAACAGCAGTGCCATTAGGCGAAGAGCAGCTGCCCAGCTGGCAGGCAGGGACCAGAAAGAGATGATGTACATTTTTCACTGCCTTGAACTACTACTGAGATGAAGATAAAATCCAGGGGGATGTGATCAGCTGAGTTAGACCTCTTGGAGGTGACAACAATGTTGCCACCTTATATGGCAAATTAATAAATCTCAGTGCCATGGTCTGGTAACCACAGTGGTAGTGGATTAAGGGTTGGACTTGATGATCTCAGAGGTTCTTTCCAACTTGGCTGATTCTGTGATTCTGTGATTCACTGTCAGAGGAACACACATAAGGACACTGGGGCCAGTGTTCTGGCCCACTGATCTATCTTCCCTTTTTAGCTTAGAAATTATATAGGGAGTAACTAGAACAGGAAACTTCTCCCTCCCCCCAGCTTACTAAATGATTTCCTGCCAGCCCTTAGAAAAACCAGCTCATTGCTCAAAGCCTTAAGAAGTTGTGAGTGGCTCACGCCTGGGCTGGAAACAACAGGAAGGGAAGGAGAAGGGAGCTAATTGGCCTTTTTACACTTGGCTGGGGTAGTCAGCATGCTGTAGATAAGCCTTCCTCACCAGTGATACCCCATCAGTCCCTTCCTCTCTTTCATTCTGCTTTGCCTTTGAACATGATCATGTCAGATGTGATACTGGTCAACACCCATGGGTGACTTCATGACTTTCTCCACATACCAGCACTCAAGAAAGCTACGTTTAAATCTGGTCACTCCACCATTTCCCATGCACAACAGAAATAAGCCATATTTCCAGTGGCCTCATTCACATAATTATAAAAACAAACCAGCACTGGTAAGATCACCTAATAAGTGACTACTTGACCCTATCATTAAGTGACATATTTCACTGACAGAATTTATATTTGTAACTTTTCAAAGTCACACTTCTCTAAGTGATCTTTCTAAAATTGTATTGTCTTGTTTATATGGTTTTCTGAAACAAGTGCCTTTCTAACAGCATCCTCGTAGACAATCCCACAGACGAAGAGTTTGGCATCTAGACAACCAACTAGCTGGTAAACTATGCTGGGTTCCAGTAGTCCCAGTCCTAATATAGTATCATGCTATATCCATACACCCATGACTTGCAGGCATATTTTTTCTGATGTAGGTCCTAAATGATCCCTCAAAGAACTAAGTATTCACACTCCTTTAACTGCAACTGCATAGCAACTAGTCCTTTCTATGTTCATTTTCTGCTGCCAACATGAAAACACAAAAAAGTGTAGAAGTTATATTAATGCATATCTGATATACTAAAAGATCTACATGTTTAAAATGTTAGCTAAAGCTCATTAAATTAATCTTGCTTTTATCAAATTCTAGGAATTATTTGTAATGAGTCAATGATCATTATCACAGTGACTTAGGCCCTGAGTAACATTTCTGGACCTCAAAACACCCGTAGTGCTCAACACTGAATCACCCCCATTGGTACTCACCCCTTCTGAAACAGAGCCCACAGTAGGACACACCAAGCTTGGTGCTTTCCAACACTACTTGAATAAAGTGATTATTTCACAGGTCTCATCATTAACATTCCAATATTCCGGTGTAGCACAGGCCTTTCTTCTCAACAGGTCAGAAGTATCAAGGCACATTCTATGTGTCTTAAGGGTGATGGAGTGGCACTACCTGATACTA